>NW_027195535.1:80000-170760 GCF_038502225.1 Cherax quadricarinatus | reverse complement strand
CAGGTGGGGATATAGTTTTGGAGTGGTTGGTGCAATTATTTAATAAATGTATGGAAGAGGGTAAGGTACCTAGGGATTGGCAGAGAGCATGCATAGTTCCTTTGTATAAAGGCGAAGGGGATAAAAGAGAGTGCAAAAATTATAGGGGGATAAGTCTGTTGAGTATACCTGGCAAAGTGTATGGTAGAGTTATTATTGAAAGAATTAAGAGTAAGACGGAGAATAGGATAGCAGATGAACAAGGAGGCTTTAGGAAAGGTAGGGGGTGTGTGGACCAGGTGTTTACAGTGAAACATATAAGTGAACAGTATTTAGATAAGGCTAAAGAGGTCTTTGTGGCATTTATGGATTTGGAAAAGGCGTATGACAGGGTGGATAGGGGGGCAATGTGGCAGAAGTTGCAAGTGTATGGTGTAGGAGGTAGGTTACTGAAAGCAGTGAAGACTTTTTACGAGGATAGTGAGGCTCAAGTTAGAGTATGTAGGAAAGAGGGAAATTTTTTCCCAGTAAAAGTAGGCCTTAGACAAGGATGTGTGATGTCACCGTGGTTGTTTAATATATTTATAGATGGGGTTGTAAGAGAAGTAAATGCGAGGGTCTTGGCAAGAGGCGTGGAGTTAAAAGATAAAGAATCACACATAAAGTGGGAGTTGTCACAGTTGCTCTTTGCTGATGGCACTGTGCTCTTGGGAGATTCTGAAGAGAAGTTGCAGAGATTGGTGGATGAATTTGGTAGGGTGTGCAAAAGAAGAAAATTGAAAGTGAGTACAGGAAAGAGTAAGGTTATGAGGATAACAAAAAGATTAGGTGATGAAAGATTGGATATCAGATTGCAGGGAGAGAGTATGGGGGAGGTGAATGTATTCAGATATTTGGGAGTGGACGTGTCAGCGGATGGGTCTATGAAAGATGAGGTGAATCATAGAATTGATGAGGGGAAAAGGGTGAGTGGTGCACTTAGGAGTCTGTGGAGACAAAGAACTTTGTCCTTGGAAGCAAAGAGGGGAATGTATGAGAGTATAGTTTTACCAACGCTCTTATATGGGTGTGAAGCATGGGTGATGAATGTTGCAGCGAGGAGAAGGCTGGAGGCAGTGGAGATGTCATGTCTGAGAGCAATGTGTGGTGTGAATATAATGCAGAGAATTCGTAGTTTGGAAGTTAGGAGGAGGTGCGGGATTACCAAAACTGTTGTCCAGAGGGCTGAGGAAGGGTTGTTGAGGTGGTTCGGACATGTGGAGAGAATGGAGCGAAACAGAATAACTTCAAGAGTGTATCAATCTGTAGTGGAAGGAAGGCGAGGTAGGGGTCGGCCTAGGAAAGGTTGGAGGGAGGGGGTAAAGGAGGTTTTGTGTGCGAGGGGCTTGGACTTCCAGCAGGCATGCGTGAGCGTGTTTGATAGGAGTGAATGGAGACAAATGGTTTTTAATACTTGACGTGCTGTTGGAGTGTGAGCAAAGTAACATTTATGAAGGGATTCAGGGAAACCGGCAGGCCGGACTTGAGTCCTGGAGATGGGAAGTACAGTGCCTGCACTCTGAAGGAGGGGTGTTAATGTTGCAGTTTAAAAACTGTAGTGTAAAGCACCCTTCTGGCAAGACAGTGATGGAGTGAATGATGGTGAAAGTTTTTCTTTTTCGGGCCACCCTGCCTTGGTGGGAATCGGCCAGTGTGATAATAATAATAATGAAATTTAAATTTTGGTTTCTTTCTAACAGTTATGGTGACGTTGAGGACTTAACCTATGTTCCCAGTGAGTGTGGGTACGATGAAGCGGCACAGCGAGATAATACGGATACTGTTGGGTGTTGATTTAATATGTTTATTATGCATCCCAGACCCATCCTGTGGGTGTTAGTCAAAAGATTACAGAGGTACATAATGGGTCCAGGGACTGGGCCCCAAAGTTTTGATAGCTGAGCAAGTTACTAAGGTAATGAACTGTAGATAGATTTGGTCACAATCATGACAGGTTATAAAGGTATTTACAGATTACAGAGGTACTTAATGGGTTCAGGGACTGGGCCTCCAAAGTTTTGATAGCTGAACTAGGTACAAAGGTAATAACTGTTGGGTGATGTGCTAGTTCTTCACGCATCCTTACTGTCAGTGCTATAGCTACAGCCCCTCCGTTTTAAGTCACCACATGCCTAGGAATGTGGGGTATGGGAGTCTGGTTGAAAGGACCCCAATGGAAATAAGTCACTTTTTTAGGTTATCCTAGGTTCTCTACACACATGCTATGTATGATAAGCTATGTAACTGTACATATTTGTGTATACCGGAATAAACTTACTAATGCTAGCTCTTATTTACCGTGCTAACAGAAGTAGCAATGGTAGAGGGAAGGAGAGGGTGCTGTTACATACATCAGCCCATTATAACGATGTACGTAATTAGGTTGGAGCTACAGACAACAACAAACATGGCCGCCGCTACAGTCCAAGATAACTCCTTCCCAGTATTTGATGTCAAGATCACCGACCCAGAAATAGCTAAACTCCTTATGATTCAGAACCAAATGATCACCTAACTAACTCAAGAAATGCAGGAACTAAAGGCTAGCAATGCAGATTACCTCAACAAGATCACTGCTCTAGAACATAAACTAGACACTCTAGAACAACAAAGCAACACCCACACCCGGTCCCTAGACACCATCAACACTCTAAAAGACCAAGTCACCCTACTTACTACCAACATTACAGAGGAAAGATCAAGAGTGGACCAACAACTTGCCAATGTCATAACCAACTTCCAAGACCATAATGACCAACAGCAGCTATCTGACGCTGTTGTAGTTAACAGCAAACATCTCCCAGCCACAGTCACCCAAGAGACCTGCATGGAGACCACCCTACAGCTTATCAAGGACCACCTTCGCCTTAACATACGTAGTGATGACCTAAAAGATTGCAAACTGATGGGCTACCAAGCAGGTAAAAAAACAGTGCTGTTAAAATTCCAAACTAGCCTACAAAGAAACAACCTACTAAAAACATCTATTTCTATGAAAACTGATGTTTACGTCAATGAGTGCCTTACCAAAACGAGACAAAACCTTCTTTATCGGCTAAGAAAATTGCGCTATGCCCCAAAAATCCACCAGTGCTTTGTGAGGGATGGAAAAATAGCAGTTAGGAAACAGCCCACTGGGAAGAGATACTTCATCTCCACAGAACATGACCTTAAAACATTCCTAAGTGAGGCTGGACTAACAGAATCAGAGTAAAGTGCAGATAATACCCATAGTCCACCGTTAGTGTTATATTGTCATAAATTTGTGCCCCCCTAAAATTCTAATACCCCAACTACTTTTAATTGTCATTGTTGTATTCAACGACCATTCTACCTCATAGTCTTAATTGTGTTTAATATCTACAGAATCTATCTCCTTTTTTACAACTTACCACATCACTGTTCCATCTTATTTTATTATAAACTAACCATAACTTGTCTTCAATAATTCTACCTCACTTTAAAAAAATACTCAATTGCCCAATTTTATTCTAAATCCCTATTATTGCCCAATTTTACTTTAAACTATATTGATCAAACTTATTGTAAACTTCTTTTATTGACCATTTTATTCTATACTTTTTTAAACTAGTATTTTCAACTACAACTTTTATATTATCCTGTCTACCATCTTACTAGCATATAACCAAGTCATTGCCATTTTTATTTTTATCATTTTTTTTATTATTATTTTGCTACCTTAATTTGTGTATTTTATCCTGTCAATTTAAATCTAATTATACTCTAATTCTTGTAAACAACTTATATAAGACCTTAGTGCAATTACAATTGAAATTCTTGTTCCTTTATTATATTATTAGATTAATCACAGTTTTACTCTAGCTCATTCTAGCTCAATACATAGTCAATACCAAATTCACTATACTAGACCATAGTGCAATTACTAGTGAGAGACTGGTGCTATTTGTAATTTGTATTTTTATATTATTAGACTAAACCTAGTTGTACCATAGCTCTTTCTAGCTCAGTACATAGTCAATACCAAATTCACTATATTAGACCATAGTGCAATTACTAGTGAGAGACTGGTGCTATTTTTAATTTGTATTTTTATATTATTAGATTAAATTCAGTTGTACCATAGCTCATTCTAACTCAATACATAGTCAATACCAAATTCACTATATTAGACCATAGTGCAATTACTAGTGAGAGACTAGTGCTATTTTTAATTTGTATTTTTATATTATTAGATTAAACCTATTGTACTTTAGCTCATTCTAGCTCAAAACATAGACTCCACAAAAGTCATTATTAGACCTTAGTGCAATTACAAGTGAGAGTCTTGTTCTATTTTTAATTTGTATTTTTATATTACTAGTTTATACCTAGTTGTACTTTAGTTCATTCTAGCACAACACATAGACAACATCAACTTCATTATGTGTAGTAGTGACTGTACCCTACATGACCAAAATACTCTAGCTATATACTTGTCCAAACTTCCTACCACTACAGATATCAGTACTAGAACTCAACACAAAACTCAGGATATAAATAACCATAATTTAAACCTAGAAGATGATTGATCACATTGACCCTGATCTAAACCTCCATAATCTGACACCCAATCAAAACCTATTGGAAAGTAACTGCCTTTATTACACAGCATCACAAGCCACCACTATCCTAAACAATGCTAAAAGTCTATCAGTACTTAACTACAACATCAGGTCCTTAAGCAAACACTATGATGACCTCCTAGCACTCCTTGAATCACTAAAGACACCCTTTTCCTGCATTATTCTTACTGAGACCTGGCTTAAGCAGGACACAATAGATATCTACCCTCTACCAGGATACACAGCAATTCACAACTGCAGACCAAACCAAGTTGGGGGTGGTATTGCAATCTATTACTCTAACCAATTATCTTGTCTTAGCACCACTTGCTTTAGTGATGAATATGGGGAATACATTTTTGCTAATTTTACTGTAAAAAACCTTAAGACGCCTATAACAATCGGTGCCATTTACCGGATACCTCACACAAACATCCCAAATTTCAGTGAGAAATTAAAGTCACTAATAACAAACAGACAAATGAATAAGCACCACCTTCTCTTAGCTGGAGACTTCAACATCAACCTTGGCTTACTAGATGATCAGCCTGTAACTGATTTCATCAACAATATGAACAACACACTTCTCATACCAACAATAACTAAACCAACCAGGCTCACTGAGACAAGTGCAACCATAATAGACCACATATGGACCAATATACTAGCCCCCCTTAAATCAGGGATAATCACAGATAGCACTACAGACCACTACCCTACCTTCCTCCTGACAAACATTAGTAAACCACCACTTGAATACAACAAAGTCTCATTTAGACTCCATGACGAGGCCTCAGTAAGGAAGTTCACAGCTGACCTAGAGACTGTTGATTGGCCTACAGAATTCTCCAAGGCCAATGGTATTGATGACTGGACAGACATTTTTCTTAACAAATTACTTAGACTATACAACAAACATTGTCCTATAAAAAAAAACAGATCACAAACAAACGGCTTGGTTGCCCATGGCTAACCAGCACCATTCTGAAATCCATTGACAAGAAACACCAATATGAAAAGCAATATAGACAGGGCTTAATACACAAAGATACTCTTAAACACTATTCATCAGCTCTCACCAAAGTAATAAAGAAAGCCAAACAACTATACTACTCCAGTAGATTCACAGACACTAGAGGAGATATAAAAGAGACCTGGAAAACACTCTCTCAGATTCTAGGGACCCACAAACTGAGAAAAACCAAGAATATTGTCCTAACTAAATCTAATGAAACACCACTACACCCCACTGACACAGCTAACAAGATAAACGACTTCTTCTCAAACATAGGATCTAATCTCACCAGTAAAATCCCACATACCAATGCCCATGCCGGGGACTACCTAGAGGGGAATTTCCCTAATTCCTTCTATCTTGCACCAACTGAGCCCACGGAAGTCATTGAGATTATAAAGTCACTTAAAAATAACTCGGGGAATCTGTCTCATGTCCCACCATTACTGTACAAGCGAGCGGCCCATGTCCTTTCGCATGCTATTTCATTACTTTTTAACAAGTCACTAGAGACTAGCACCTTCCCGAAACTACTCAAGATGGCAAGGGTTACACCAATACATAAAGGTGGTGACCCTACAGACTTAAACAACTATAGGCCAATATCTAACTTACCATTGCTATCCAAAATCTTTGAGAAACTCGTGCACAGGAGACTGTATTCATTTATAATGGCTCAAAACATACTCAACCCCTGCCAATTTGGATTCAGGAAAAATAAAAGCACTAATGATGCAATCATAAAAATGCTAGATCTGCTTTACACAGCATTGGAAAATAAGGAATATCCACTAGGAATTTTTATTGACCTAAGAAAAGCTTTTGACACAGTAGACCACAACATCCTAAACCACAAACTTGATCATTACGGTATAAGAGGCCATGCGCTTGCTTATTTCAAATCTTACATTACTAATATGTATCAGTACGTCACCATTAAAGACACAGCATCAGCAACACGGCCACTTGATACTGGAGTTCCGCAGGGAAGTGTCCTTGGTCCCCTGCTCTTCCTCATATACATCAATGACCTTCCAAACGTATCCCAACACCTGAAACCCATTCTCTTTTCTGATGACACGACTTATGTCATCTCTCACCCTAATCTTGCCACCCTCAACACCATTGTGAATGAGGAGCTGATTAAAATATCGACTTGGATGACAGCCAATAAACTTACGCTTAACACTGACAAAACCTACTATATTATGTTTGGTAGCAGAGCAGGAGATGCACAAATTAACATTAAGATTGACAACACTCTAATTACCAGAAATAATGGGGGAAAATTCCTAGGCTTATACCTTGACAACAACCTGAATTTCAGCACCCATATCCAGCATATAACCAAAAAAGTATCCAAAACGGTTGGGATCCTCTCCAAGATACGATACTACGTGCCGCAAAATGCCCTTCTCACACTATACCACTCATTTATCCATACCTCACCTATGCTATTTGTGCTTGGGGATCAACTGCAGCAACACACCTAAAGCCAATAATAACCCAACAAAAAGCTGCAGTAAGAATAATCACTAAATCCCATCCCTGGCAACACACCCCCCCCCACTCTTCATAGACCTAAACTTATTCCCAGTTCAGTACATCCACACTTACTACTGTGCAATCTACATCTACAGGGCCTTAAACTCTAATATCAACCTTGACCTAAAACGCTTTCTTGATAGTTGTGACAGAACCCACAGGCATAACACCAGACACAAACATCTCTACGACATTCCCCGTGTCCGAGTAAACCTTTACAAAAATTCAATGTATGTCAAAGGCCCTAAAATCTGGAATACTCTACCTGAGAACTCTAGAACTGCAGACACATTCATCACCTTCAAAACTACCATTAGAAAACATCTTATCTCCCTGATACACCCCGTCAACTAACTACACGAATACCACCTGGTGGTTCACACTTACACTCACTCATTTGACCATAAACAGAAATATTAATCTCAATCTTAAAATAATGAATCCTGTGATACTCCAATACTGAAACTATGTACTGTGCCAAAACAAAAGCATTCACATTGCTAAACTCACAAACTAGTATTTAGTCACTTAGCCATAATACCAACTTACCTCATAATTTGTAATATTTTACAATTAAGAATAAAACTAAGTATGCCCGAAATGCCTAGCCATGCTAAGCGTTCTAGTGGTACACTCTGTAATCACAATTTTACTACATGTAAACCACACAATAACCAAATTTCTGTAAACTCAGCATTGCAATCCTTATAGAGAATAAACTTTGATTGATTGATGTATCAGTTAACTGTTTAGACTTGTTAAACGACCAGTATAGCCGAAGGTGAAATATAGTGACGTCACTTTGCTCGTGGCTGGACGTTCACACAGCCAGCAGTTGCTCAGTAGAGTAGTTCGTCAGCAGCAGCAACTGATGGGAATGGAGTCTTCACTAAGTTGAAGACTTTCCCTAATATCTACCCTCTCTTTCTAGCCCCGACACTTTTGAGTATGGGAGGCGTGTTGGTCTTCATTATGACGAGTACCGCTGTTAAAGTCAGCTTGATAGCCTTCTGAACTTCCTGGGTTTGTCTACTCAGATTCTAGACTGACTCAGCTGAGTTGCTGCCTCTGAGCCAAGTTTGTGGATAAGCAGCCTATCCTAAAACAAGTTTTCGCTGTCAAACCCCTTCCTCAGTTATCCTCACTTATTCGAGTTTGGTTTTGATTTTAATAATAGCCTCATTTATTCATATAATACTCTGCTGATTGATCATATACTGTTATTGCTCCTAGCATATACGTATACTTAGTTGCTTAGGTAGGGTTAGCAGAGTAATTCTATGGAGATGTCATTCCTTCTGTCTAGGTGAGACAATATTGAAAAGGTGAGTGGAAAAAGGTGAATGGCGCACTGAGGAGTCTGTGAAGACAAAGAACTTTATCCATGGAAGCAGAGAGGGGAATATATGAAGGTATAGTTGTACCAACGCTCTTATGTGGGTGTGAAGCATGGGTGGTGAATGTTGCAACAAGGAGGCTGGAGGCAGTGGAGATGTCATGTCCGAGGGCAATGTGTGGCGTGAATATTATGCAGAGAATCCTTAGTTTGGAGATTAGGACATGGGATTACCAAAACTATTATCCAAAGGGCTGAGGAAGGGTTATTGAGGTTTGAAAAAAAGGTGAATATCTTCTGGAACTCTCCATAGATCTACAGAAAGCATTTGATACAGTAGACCACAATATTTTGCACCTAAAACGGGGTCAGAGAACACTTCATCAATTACCTAAAATCTTATCTTAGTGATAGACACCAGTATGTATAGTATACACAAATGGTGTGACCTCCACTACTCAGTCTATAGTTGTTGGAGTGCCACAGGGAAGTGTCGTAGGTCTTCTCCTTTTTCTTATTTACATCAATGACCTCCTAAATGCATCTCGACTCCTTAAACCAGCTCTATTCACAGATGACACCACTTGTGTCTTCTCCCACTCAAACCGGGTATACTTAGTGACACTATAAACAACGAGCTACATGAAATATCAAACTGGATGACGACCAACAAACTCACTCTCAAAATACAGACAAAACCTACTTCGTGTTTTCTGGAAACAGAGCATTAAATATCCAGCTGAACATATTGATAAATGGTTCCCCCATTACAAGATACTGAGGGCAAATTTCTAGGTCTCCACTTTGACTGTAATCTTAAATTTCAGACCCACATCCAGCATATAACTAAGAAAGTTTCCAAAACAGTAGGCATCCTTTCCAAGATACGATACTATGTACCGTAAATGGCGCTCCTTACTTTGTCACTCTCTAATATACCCTTACCTCACCTATGGTATTTGTGCTTGGGGATCTACCACGGCCAATCACCACAGACCTTTAATAACCCAACAAAAATCTGTGGTGTGGATGATCAAAAACACCTGCGCCAGACAACACACCCTACCACTCTTCAAAAGCTTGAACTTACTTAATATACAAAATATACACACTTATTATTGTGCCTATTATATATACGGAACATTAAACCCCAATATAAACCCTCCGCTTAAAGTTCTCCTAGACAGCTACACCAGAACACACAGGCATAACTCAAGGCGCAAAACATTTTATGACATCCCTCCTGTCGGTCTTGCACTATGCAAAAATGCAATGCACATAAAGGGCCCGAAGATCTGGAACTCATTGACCGAAACAGCAAGAGATCCCCTGCCCACAAATCAATTTAGGACTATACTTAAAAATCATCTCATGTCTCGTTAATAATCATACCCACACTATCCCAAATATTTTATTATCCCTTATCTATTAAACCATTATTACAAACCTAAAAATGTATGTTTTCATCATAAATTGTACTACTTCATATTAATAATAGAGTAAAATATTGAATATTTGTATTCTACCACTCTTTACCTGTGTAGACTTAAGTAGTTTATAAGTATTAGGCTAAGTCTGCCCGAAATGCCTCGGCATGATAGCGGCTTTGTACCAATCAAATTATGAAATGTAAACACACACAACCTTTGCAAAGAAATATTTTTTGTAGCGGAGGGAAGGCGGGATAGGGGTCGGCCTAGGAAAGGTTGGAGGGAGGGGGTAAAGGTGTTAGATAAGAGCGAATGGAGACAAATGGTTCTTAGGACTTGACGTGCTGTTGGTGTATGAGCAAGGTAATATTTATGAAGGGGTTCAGGGAAACCGGCTGTCCGGACTTGAGTCATGGAGATGGGAAGTACAGTGCCTGCACTCTGAAGGATGGGTGTTAATGTTGCAGTTTTATTACTCTAGTGTAAGCATGCCTCTACCGAGACAGGGATGACATTGAACTAATATCACAGATTATACTTGCTCAGAGCCAATTTTACTTGCTACGTACTTGTCGACAGACTACAGTTTAAGTTAGATGGTCGCCTGGTAGGGTGCTGTCATAGCAAGACTATTTGTGTTGTCTCCATGTTGCTTATTACTTAGCCAGGTAGACTCCAAGTAGGCAAATGTGTAATAATTTAAAATCTCATAATATGCAGCATTTTGGTCAAACCTAGGCAAGAACTAAGACTGCATAAAATTAAGACCATAATTTGTGGATTTTTTTTTTTTTACCTCAAGAGTCTACAGGAAGTTAACAATAGTTACGATGTAAATTACAAGATTATTCATTTAATATAAAATTGTAATTAACAATTTGGAAACTGCTGAATTTAATAAAGATGATTAAAGATACATAATGAGGCACAGTAATTCTAATGGCGCAACTCTGAATATAACAGTAACTTAAATATAATTTTTTTTTCGTATAGAAAAAGTGACTACAAAGCAAATGAGTATAAATATGATTGAAACTGTCACTGAGTGTTGTCAAGAATAATGATTAGTCATAACTAAGCGTCAAACCCACAAGTCATACAGCACATTCTCAACTCTATGTTAACATTTGCATCATAACTGATTTAGGTGTTTTTTTAAACAATAGTATTGAAGCAACTGATCTGTTTTTTTTTTTTTTTTTTTTTTGGGGGCAGTTCCATATACAGTGGACCCCCGCTTATATTTGAGCCTTTTAAGCTCACGAGCAGACGCTGCTTCATCTCTGGTGTGTTCTTGGCGAGTGCCGCTTGCATGTACATTTTAAATTTGTTATTACTGTCTTCTGCCCTGCAGTACTCTTAGGTATCCATCTCACAGACGTCGCATGTAATGTGACTGATTTATCCTGAACTTTAGTGTAGGAGAGAAAGAGGAAGAAGGGGTTATCGATGTTAAGTATTCATTAGAGAGCTTACAGGACGATCTGAACAGAATGTAGTAGTGGTCGGAGAAGTGGCAGATGCAATTTAAAACAGACAGACAACCATGACCTTATGAACTAAATATTGTAGAATTTAATCATTCTGAATGCGAGACAGATTTAGTTCTGGTTTGCAGTAATCTAAAGCCAAGACGACAGTGCGTAAGTGTTCGTAACAGAGAGAAAAGAATTCATGGCTTCATGTCAAAAATTATAAATAACAGGAATCCTCAGATTATTCTTGCTGCTTATAATTTCTTTCCTCCAAATCTGTTGTAGTAACTAAGTTATTAGAATTGTCTATGTATTTATTGTCTCCATATCTATTGTAACAACCAAGTTATTACTTAGGAAAATTAAGTACAATGATTATTCCATCTCCATATAACTTTACTAAATTTTCGTGAACATTTACATAATCTACCTATTCTATAACTATTTTCCCCTTAAGGAAGGTTCCTTGATGATAGCGACTCGGTGTCATATCACGGGCGGGAAAGGAAGACGTTCTTATCCCTCAACACAGTAAATTTGAGTAATGAGTTGAGTCAGTGGAGTTTCCCATCTAGCCTCACTATGCATTATTGTGGATTTACTCGCTTCTACTTACTCTTACCTTACCAATGTAGCAATATTCAGTTTTATTAAGAATAAATTAAAGTTGGGGAAAGTGAATACATTGTTCCACACCATTAAAATTTGCAGTTTTTATTTTTTGTGGTACAAATAATGTATTTACATGTGATAAAACATTGGTAGGTACAAAAGAAGGCCACTAATATGCAATGCATTTCGGGAAGACTAATTCTAATGTATATGTTGAGAATTTGGAGTCCAAGGTCCCCCAAAGTGGTCAATATCGACCCCTAAGAGTCAATGAGACTATCGAAAGGAGGTTGATAAATGGTTGGGGGTCAAAAGGGGGTCAGTAAATGTCTGAGGGACGTACTTTGTATTGTGTATCTGTGACCTTCAACCCTTTCCCCGTGTGTGTCATCTCTCCTGTCTCAGGGAGGATATGTGTATTTGTAGTATTCTTGTTCACTTCTCGTACTTAACGACCCTTGTGAATTTAGAATTTTGTTATGATCATCATAATAATCCCATACTGAGTGTACTTTCACCTCAGACTGTTGGAGAGCCAATACATAATCAACACCCATAACGGCAGCTGCTGATACCAAGAAGTGCCGACAGTATTCACAAGAACATTAAAAATTTTGATTCACAATTTCATTTACAATGAAACAATGCCTATGTCCTTATTATGTGAAGACTCGGTACACAAATAACCCGCACATAGAAGATAGGAGCTCACCTATGTTGTCCTGTTCACCTAGCAGCAAATAGGTACCTGGGTGTTAGTCGACTGGTGTGGGTCGCATCCTGAGGGACAAGATTAAGGACCCCAATGGAAATAAGTTAGACAGTCCTCGATGACGCACTGACTTTCTTGGGTTATCCTGGGTGGCTAATCCTCCGGGGTTAAAAATCCGAACGAAATCTTATCTTATCTTATCTTATCTTACGACGTCATTGCGGTCCGACTTGGGCCGTTTATAAAGTCAAAGATGCCATGAAACCTTCAAAGATGAAAGATCACCTTGAAAGGGTTCAATCTGATAAGAAAAATAAAGACCTTGATCAATTTAAGGCTGAAAGAAAAAAATCGACCAAATATACAGTTTTCGAAGCACCTGCCAATGTTGATAATTAGGGAGGACTGAAGGCATACAATATCTCACCATAGCAAAGAAAAGAAAGCAGTCTACATTTAGTAAGATCATAATTCCAACCAAAGACCCATTAATGATATCAACAGTTCCAGTAAAAAATACTGTTAAATCTTTTTTATAATTTAAATATTACCTATTTTCTACAGTCATTATCATCATTATTCGTTGTACTATTAAAGTACTATTAATTAAATTATTTTTATATGGATGTTTGGAGGAGAGAGAGATGGGGGAGTTTAGATTTCAGACAACAGACCTAATTTCACAGATAGAGCTGCCCCTCCCCCTCCAATTTTTTACAGGTTAACTTTTACAATTTATTTACACCAAATTACGATTTTCAGTTTTTTTTTTTTTGTAATGTTTAGACCCCAACTCCCCCCTTCCTCAAAAAAAAGAAAAAAAAAATCTACTCTGGTCTCCTTCCTCAAACCGAATCTAAGTACATCCCATTCCTCCCTTCCTTATCCCATTTCCCCCTTTTTTCCCCTTTTCTCCCTTATCCCATCCCCCATTTTTCCCCTTTCCTCCCCCTCCCAACCTTCCCCTTTCCCCATCCCATTTGTAGTCTCTGTGGTCCTCCTCTCTGGCATTATGGATTCTAGGTAGGGAGAAGTGTGCTGGGTTTCATCCCACTCTGTAGGGTTCCTCGAGGGTGATGTAGTTTGCCATGGAATCTGAATTGTCTGGAGGTGCCCTGTTCCCTCCCTAGATTTCTGAGAAATGGTGTCCTGCAGATGATGGGTGTATCTCCAGAGGCTGCCTATCGGTTCTGGGAGGTGGCAGCCGAAGGAGGTATGCTTTGTATGCTTTGTGGTGGGTTTCCAACCACCCTTTTCGTCCGCTGAGGTGGCTCAGTAGATGTTAGGTTGCTATCCCAGAGTGCTGGTTTACTGGCATGAAGGGTAGGGTATGACACGGATTCCACGCTGCATCTGCACTGCTAGTGGGCTCGAGGCCCTTCCATGCCTTCTAGTGACTGTCCTTCTGCTGTCCCTCTTCTTTTTTTTCTTTCCTTTTTTTTCTTTAAAATAACAAGAAAGAAGCACCACTATCATGGATTTTTCATTCTGTGATAACCCCCCTCCTCCCAGGCCCCTTTGTGTTCCCACATCCTGTTCTGACCTGGCTTTGTTATTGGACCGTTCTCTAGACTCTTCTCATCCCTGTACCTTCTGCTGGTGATGCTTCATCACCTGCTCCAGGTGCTGAGGCACCACCCATTTCTGGTAATGCCTCTGCCTCTTGCACGCCTTAGCAATGCATCCAGCTTCCCCAAATATGGATCGCCCACCTCCCTCAGGTTGGACCGCCCATGGTGCTACTCCTAAACATTCTAGATCCCCTACTGACGATGGTTCTTCGAAGTCTACCTACAAATGACCTACGTGACACCCACTTCCTTTGCACACCATGTTTACAAGTATGCTGTGGGCTAAATTCTTTTCCCTACAACCGACATCTCCAACTGATTATCTCTGACAACAGTATTGGTAAAGCTCTCTTACGACACATTGGCCAAAATATATCCTTTCACGCTCTTCAAAGCAGTATGCACGTCGTTACAGTTCAGATTTCAGAACAAGCTCATGATATTTCCATATAACTTCCATAGATAACATTCCAATCACAGTTCATAAGCACGCTACTCTCAATTCTTGCAGTGGTATGGTGGTTTTACTGTGTACCATTATACAGTGACTTTCTGTCTTGCGGCAATGATATTTTAGAGCAAACAGCCCTTCAGGACCTTCCTATTCTCAAAGTGGATACATTCATCCTGCCCACTGTGAAGTTGAATCTATCTTCTACCTCGGTGCCTAGTTCTCACCCCTTTTCTAACTCACGCGAAGGTGGAGGTTCACCCCTCCCCCTCGTGTATTATTATTATTATAATCAAGGGGGAAGCGCTAAACCCAGAGGATTATACAGCGCCTGGGGGGAGGGGATGTGGAAGGCATTCAGGCATAATTCGGGAAACTGAAGCACAGATCCAATTCCCTAAATCAAGAGCCCCTCACCAACATCAAGGAACCTTCCTTGAGGGGTCCCCCTCGTGTAGTCCCCTCCTCTCCTGTTCCCCCCCTAGTCTTCTTCCCTAGTTACCCCTCCAACCTCCTTCCTCTCCTGTTCCACTGTAGGACTCTTCTGCCAGCACATCTCTCCAGGTTCATACTCCCGTTCATACTCTCAGATCTCTTTGGTTCCCTCCATAGTCTGCCCAATCTCTACTTGCTCTACCTTTCCTGTCTCTGAAATCATGGTATCGGCATCTTCTTTATCTGCTGAGACACTTGATGCTATCTCCAACTATATTGTAGAGACGAAACCCTCGATGGACACCGACATGCCTCCTCCTTCTCCTCCTCTTTCACGACCCTCACAACAATCTTTTCCTTTACAGTATTCTGATTCCTTCTTGCTTATAAGCTTACCGTTACCCTCACACATTAACTTCATTGGCCCTAATAGATTTAGATTTTGCCACCGAAGTGGCTAGTTTATTGTGCACCCCATATCCATCCTGTAGACGGTAGCGCAAGAGCATATAGATACACAAAAGGCCTATGAACTAGGCCTCAAAAGGGTTAACAGGTGTACATATGGGTTTTTAATTATCTACATATCTACAGTTCACTTATCTGTTACATGGCATATCTAGTATCTTATTTTTATTAACAAGATATCTTGACATGTCACATAGGTTATTATACTGTCTGTCTCTGTGTTCCTCAAGTGGACAATTAAGCACATAGTGTTCAAGACAGTGGCCATATGCCTGATCACATAATTTGCATTTAGTTTGATCATCATCTGTGTGTCTCCCAAAGTGCCAGAAGTACTTGTAACCAAGCCTAAGCCTGGCCACTACATCAGTCAGTGTTCACATTGCACGTTTGCTCCATAAACGTACTTATCTACATTCATGTTATAGTGGGTTACAGATCTACTCAGGCTTCTAACTGCCTTCCTATAACAATCATTTTCATTATTTACTTCTCTCCTAATATTATTCCTAATGCTAGACACAGTTATACCAAAGTTATATTCTACATTCTCCTTCTGGGTACTCTTCTTGGCTAACATATCAACTTTATCATGAAGGAGTAATTCAATGTGTGATGGGATCCATAGCAATTGTACATTAATTCCTTTGTCCCTGATTTTTGAGTATCTATACCTGGCTTGTCCAATGAGCATGTTGTTGGAGTCTGTTGCAACCCCTGAATGGGTTACAATGATTATTATGTATATATATAATGTATATTATCTTTTCATATAATTTTATATTGCTTATATTTGCGATAATAGCTAAATCGTAAATATATTGCTTTATATTCTTATTTGACTTATGTTGTTAGGATGTACATAATGTGCTCAGTTCAAGTCTTGATTGTCAAACTACTGTAATTATCGCTTGCCGCTCGTTATACTGCTGGCTTCTGAGCTGTGCTGTCCACGGGGCTATCACGTGATCGAGGGGGGGGGTGTCCTCACCTCTCGTGAAGTATTCAGTCTGCTCTAGACTCGCTTGGTGGTTGGACAGATTGTCTGTCTCATTATTCTTGTTAGTTCTGTAGAACTCTGTTCACAGAACATTGTATAGACTTAGTGATTTTCGACGTTGTACTGAGGTTGTGTGTCACATAGACACTCTGAGCATCTCAGGTCCTTAGCTATAGCTTCTGACCTAATTTTGTACTGGTTTCTGTGTATTGTCACAGTCAGGGTTTTTCCTATGCTGAACTTAGATTCAGTAGTATGGGAGTTTTGTAACTTTTGTGGAGGATCTGCTGATGGTCCCTACTTAGTGACGTTATATTATCTCCTTGATCCTGATTGTGTCGCAGTCGCTTGTTATATGGCTATTGGGCTTAGCATTCTTTTCATTGTTCAAGCAGACTGTTCTGGTTGCCAGTCGGTCAAGAAGTTAGTTTATTAGAGGACTTTGTCAGTCACTTTAAGTCTAGTCGAGTCGTGAGACATAGCGAACTACTTAGAGCACTTACACACACACACACTTGTACATATATGTAATATCTTATTAAATGTTAATGTACCAGACGGTACTTAAGAATTATAAATGTGATATGTGCTTTCAGCACAATAATATTGAACTCGAGAGATTGATATTATTTTCATTACTGTGATTGATTTAATTTACTTTGATAATATACCTCTAGACAACTTAATGATTAATAAATTTATTAAATTTTAATTTCTCTAGTTAGTAGCCTACCAGTTGTAATCCTGAAGCACTATTGAATCTTAATGAATTCTAATGGATAATTGGACAAGGATACTGACTACTTGTTACGAAAACCCAGTAACAGGCTGGATGCTAGAAGGGCAGTCCTTTCTAGTATTCACTGGAGATCTCTAAGCTTTTAGAATCGCGTTTTTTTGTAACAGAGTCTTTATACGAGTCAAGAGCCTTCAGTGATGACATAGAATCAGCAATGATGCTAGTCAAGCTCAGCTTTAGCGCCATTAGGATTGAAAACAATTCAGTTTGCAGTGTAGATGCCCAGTTGTTAATTCTTATGCCTAACTCAACAAATTTATTATCGTTCTTAACAAGGGAGGTGGCAACAAGAGCAGATGCAGCCCTACTAGAAGACTTGTAATAGCCCCTAGATTTTATCGCTTCTTATTGTTGGCATACCTGTCTTTGTAAATAATGCCTTATTTACAATGGAATATTCGTGGCCTCGGGTAATTGGGAGAGCTCCAAGTGTTGCTCTCCCAGTTTTCCCCAATAGGTGCTGGGTTACAAGAGCCCAAAATTCGTTCAGCTGTTATTCATCCTGTTTTGAGCTATGTGCTGTTACATTCTTCAGATCCCTTTCCTGATGAATCATTTAATGAAAGCACGCTTCTTGTGTATGTCAGTATACCATATCAACAAGTTTTTGTTAATTCTCTGCTGCATTATATTGCAGCTCATATTTACACAGATGGTATACAGTTTGCTCTCTTTATCTTTCCCCCTCCTGTGCATTCTGTAGCTCTGATAATGTGTTTTTGATCTCTACCACCGCCCATCTTGTTATTAGGTGATTGTAACTCATCATCTGTGGGGGGTCCCACTGTGATGCTCGAGGTGATCAGTTGGAGACTCTTCTTTCTTCTTATTCTCTTCATGTTTTAAATGTGGGTGCTCCTACCCATTTTGACTCTTGCACTCAGTCTCTCTTGCATTGATCTTTCTATCTGTTCCTCGTCAATTGCACTTGATTATGCTTGGTCTGTTCTTACAGATTTACACAACAGTGATCACTTTCCTATTCTTCTTCCATCTCGTAGCCCTCGTTGGCAATTTGCCAATGAGGACAAATTGTCTTAGCTCATTATCTTCGCTACTTTGTCCACGCTCATGGCCTTCATGTTTCTTCTACTTATAGGTTGGTCTCCGACATTAGTAGAAGCCCATTGTTTGTTCGGCGCCCCTGCCTACTCCAACCATTTTCTCTTCGTCTTCACTCTGGTCTTCTCTCCAGTTGCCTCCCTTGTATGTTCATTTAGCATCTACCTTTTCTCTTACCCCCTTGGGAAGTAGCGACGGTTCATGACTGTTCTCCCCTACTACCGTGCATTAAAGCTCTCCTGCCTATGACTGCTTCTTGCTCTTTTTCTCGATCACTTCGTCACATGCTCATGCCATCACTGTTTATACAGATGGTTCTAAATCTTCTGACAGTGTTGGGTTCGCAGTATTATTTCTTGACGATGTTGTATTAGGTCATTTGTTAGACTCAGCTAGTATTTTTACTGCCAAGTTGTATGTCATCCTCATAGCACTTCTTCGTATTACATGTATGTCTCCTTCAACGTTTGTGATCATTTCAGATTCTCTCGGTGCTTTACAAGCCATTAAACAATTTGATTCCCCTCGTCCATTAGCCCTTTGTATTCAACTGTGGTTGTGCCATGTGGCTAGCAAACACAAAGACGACGTTTTCTGTTGGGTCCCTGGACACGTTGATGTGTAGGGCAATGAACAAGCAGATGCTGCTGTGTGGTCAGCAGTGTATGATCTTCTGGTTTCCTATAGAGGTATTTCATTCAGAGATTATTTTCCAGTTATCTCGGCCCATCTTCACAGCTGTTGGCAACAACTGTGGTTGGGCATGCATCATAACAAATTGCACTCTATTAAACCGCTTTTAGGTTTGTGACCATCTTCTTACCACTGTTGCCGTACTTGGGAGATTGTGCGCTCCCAGGTCCACATTGGCCACACTCGCCTTACCCATGGGTAAGGCGAGGAACAGCACCCTATTCCTCTCTGAGAGGTCTGTCGGGTCCCCATTTTGGTTCTTCACTTTCTTGTCAATTGCCCAGTTTACCAGCAAACTTGCAGGATTTACCTCCAACAATGCCGCTGCCCTACCACTATAGCCTTATCTTCCCTTCTTGCAGACAGCCCTGCCTATGACTTACAATTACTTTTTGACTTTGTCAGCAACTGCTTTACTGTACAAACTTTGGCACAGCTCTTATCTCCCTTCACCTCTGATCACCTCTACACCTAGCTATTTATAGCCTCAGCACTATTTTCTGCCCCGCAGTGCTGCATGACCCTTGTCAGTTTAGCGCTTTCTTTGATTATAATAATGCATAATAGTGCAAACATGACAGGCAGCTCCATAGCTATTACCTGCCACAACTATGACCTGCAAATATCAGTATTATTATTATAATAATAAAAAAGAAGCGCTAAGCCACAAGGGCTATACAGCGCAAATATCAGTAAAAATGGCATATTTTACCAGCTAAGACAAAATTTACATGTTATTGAAGGATTGAAGGTTGTGACGGCCCAAGGGTCACTGTATCCTTCACATTGATGAGAAATTAACTACCAGAATGCTTTTGCCAATGTAAACTCTTTAGTACATATTAATAAATCTATTACAATAAAATAATTTTTCCTTTTGCATTTTCAATAATGAAAATAATGAAGAAGAGGGTGACCCTTAACATTACCTGGGGTATACCTGGAGAGGGTTTCGGGGGGTCAACGTCCCCATAGCCCAGTCTGATTATTATTATAATCAAGGGGGAAGTGCTGGCCAGGCCTCATGGTAGATTAGGGTCTGATCAACCAGGCTGTTACTGCTAGTCGCATGTAAACAGACATATGAACCCACAGCCTGTCCAGCACCTTCTTGAAGACAGCCAAGGGTCTATCAGTAATCCCTCTTATGTATGCTGGGAGGCAGTTTAACAGTCTTGAGCCCATGACACAGTGTTGTCTCTTAGTGTACATATGGCACCCCTGCTTTTCATTGGGAGACTGTTGCATCCCCTGCTTAGCCTTTTACTTATGTGTGCCATGAAAGTTCTCTGAACATTCTCTAAGTCAGCAATTTTGCATGCCATGAAGGGAGCAGTTAGTGTACTGCAGTATTCCAGCCTAGAGAGAACAAGCGATTTGAAGAGAATCATGGGCTTGGCATCACTAGTTTTGAAGGTTCTCATTATCCATCCTATCATTTTTCTAGCAGACGAGTTAGATACATTGTTGTGGTTTTTGAAGGTGAGATCCTGTGGCATTATCACTCCCAGGTCCTTCACATTATTTTTTTGCTCTGATAAAGTTTTAATTCAAATTTTCCGTATATTAGTTGAAATTTCTCTTCATTGAACTTCATATTGTTTTCTGTGGCCCATTTAAAGATTTAGTTAATGTCCAAGGAAGATACAGAGCTTTGGCTCAAATCTTACATAAAAAAGGGAGAAACTTATGGCAACCCGTACTCATGACCTCCCTTCTTCCAGAACCTTTCCTGCAGCATTCCATACAGTTCCTGGCACACCGGACCATTTTTCAGCTCTCTCTTCCAATCCAATACTTTCTCTGGATAATGTTCCATTACCCTCCTCTGGTACTGCAGTTCTGACCAACCCCTTTAGACACTTCTGACCTCTGCGTGGCTTTGACTATGATCCTGGCTTCTCCACACACAGTGCATATTATTATTATAATCAAGGGGGAAGCACTAAACCCGGAGGATTACACAGCGCCTGGGGGGGGATGTGGAAGGCATTCAGGCTTAATTCAGGGAACTGGAGCACAGATCCAATTCCCTAAATCAAGAGCCCCTCGCCAACATCAAGGAACCATCCTTGAGGGGACACAGTGCATATTATTATTATAATCAAGGGTGAAGCGCTAAACCCGGAGGATTATACAGCACCTGGGGGGGGATGTGGAAGGCATTCAGGCTTAATTCGGGGAACTGGAGCACAGATCTAATTCCCTAAATCAAGAGCCCCTCACCAACATCAAGGAACCTTCCTTGAGGGGACACAGTGCATAGATTTTCAGATCATACACACGACTCAAGATAGCCTTCCTCTAACCTTCCATCTAAACAACCTTGACCTGTAACTGATGACCCTACCTCAGTTTCTTCTCACGCCTCTAAGAAACATCCAACTAAGCAATTCCTCCCCTTATGCTCCATGTTTCAAAGTCCTTCTTGGGCTAAATTCTTTACACTCCAACCCACTTCTTTCCGAACACAGCATCAGCAAGTAACTCCTTTGCCATGTTGGGCAGAACATTTCCTTCCATGATCTTAATTAAGAGTGACACACGTGTTGTCACAGTACAAAATGCAGAGCAGGCACATAATCTTTCACTTCTTGATGTTGCTGACAACACATCAGTTACAATTTACATATATTATAATCATGGAGGAGCGCTAAACCCATAGGATTATACAGCGTATCTGGGGGAGGGATGGAAGGTATTCAGGCTCAATTCAGGAAACCGGAGCCCAGATCCAATTCCCTAGATCAAGAGCCCTCTTCAAGGCGGGGCTCCTTGGCGTGGTGAAGAGGCTCTTGGTCTGAGGAATTAGACCTGTCGGTCTTCTTCCTCAGACCGAACCTAATTACCCCCCAATCTCCCCTCCCCTATCCCATCCTCCCCATCCTCCCCTTTTTCCTTTCCTCCTCCTCCTCCCCACCCCTCCCTTTTGCCCTTCCTCTTTTTGGCCTTTGGGATTTCTCCCACAGGCGCGCTAGTTCCTAGGTAGGGGAAAGGATACCGGGGTCTATCCCATTCCGTTGAGGTTCTTGGCGGTGGCGTAGTTTGCCGTGGAATCTGGATCGCCTGGGGATGTCCCGATCCCTCTCCGGTATCCCGGAGTAGCTTTG
Source organism: Cherax quadricarinatus (assembly GCF_038502225.1). Classification (NCBI taxonomy): domain Eukaryota; kingdom Metazoa; phylum Arthropoda; class Malacostraca; order Decapoda; family Parastacidae; genus Cherax; species Cherax quadricarinatus. The sequence goes on along the minus strand of NW_027195535.1, from coordinate 148,445 downwards.
GGTGTCTTTCGGGCGACGGGTGTATCTCTGGAAGCCACCTTTCGGATTCCGGGGGTGGTGGCCGAAGGAGGTATGCTTTGTGGCGGATATCCGGCCGCCCTCTCTTTTGTCCACCGAGGTAGCTCGGCAGATGTGAGGTTGCTATCCCGGATTGTTAGTTTACTAGCATGATGGGTAGGGTATGGCACGGGTTCCATGCTGCATCTGCGCTACTTGCGGTGCTGAGGTCCTCTTGGGCGCGGAGGGAGATTTCTGGCCCTTTCATTCCTCCTAGGAACTATCCCTCCCCGGTCCCCCCTTTTTTTATTCTTTTTTTATTTTTATTTTCTTTTCTTCTTTCTTTTTTTTTCTTAAAAACAAAAAGAAAGAAGTAACCTAACCATGGCAGCCCTAGTCCATGAACCTACTACCCCCGGGCCCCTTCTTGATACCGCACCCCGTTCTGACCCCGCCTCGTCTTTGGACCACTCTTCAGACACTCCTCATGCCTCTGTACCTATTGCCGGTGCTGTTTCCTCACCTGCTTCAGGTACTGAGGCCTCGACTGACTCCTTCGATTTATCGGACCTTCGCTCTCCTCTGACTATGCTTCCGGCCTCTCCCTCTACGGTGCGGCAATTTTCAAATCGCCGACCCGTTCCACGTCGGACCAACTCTGGTCCCACGCCTAAACGCCAACGACAATTACCTGCTGATGATACTTCTCCACCTTCTCGTTCTTCTCAGAAACGATCGACACGTCCTTCACTACCTTTCCACGCTCAGTTTCAGACTGAACAATGGACTAAATTCTTCACTTTACGACCGACTTCCTCTACTGCCTATCTTTCTGACCATAGTATTGGCAAGGCACTCCTACGCCATGTTGGTAAAGATATTTCTTTTCATGCTCTTAAGAGCGGTACGCGCATCATTACCGTACAGAATGCTACCCAGGCTCATGAGCTCTCTCGTCTTTCCCATATCGATACTGTTCCTGTCACTCTTGAAAAACATCATTCCCTCAATTCTTGTAGTGGTACCGTCATTCTGCCCCATACCATAGTTCAACAAAATTTCCAGACATGTGGCACTGACATTCTTGAACAGCTGGAACTCCAAGATCTCCCAATCCTCAAGGTAGACACTTACGTTCTTCCTGCCCGCGGGCGGAGACGATACCCTAGCAATGTGGCTCGTTTAACTTTTGACAGCCGAGAACTCCCATCCTCAGTTTATATAGCAGGACATCGGTTACAAGTTCGAAAGGTGATCCCTACACCACAACAGTGTAGAAATTGCTGGCGATTTGGCCATCCAGCGAAATATTGCAGATCTATCGCCGAATGCCCAGTCTGTGGTGCCGATGACCATTCTAATACGTCTTGCAATCGATCTCCCTCTTGCCTTAACTGTCATGAGGCTCACCCTTCGTACTCTCGCCGTTGTCAAGTCTATTTAAACGAGCGGGAAATCCGTTACCTCAAAGAGACAGAAGGTCTCCCTTATGCCATGGCAGTTTCTCATCTCCGCCTCCAAGGGAGACTCCCACGTGTTTCTTATTCCCGTGTTTCAAAACGTCCCCCCACTTCTGGTATCCCATCTTCTACACCCACCTCTGTGGTTACCTCTCCCATAGTCACTCCTGTATCTAATCCTTTTGCTGTCCTCGGCTCAGACGTCCCTACTTCAACGCCTCAGTCTAATCTCGCTTCTTCGAGTTCTCTCTCACAAGCCTCAGTATCGACGAGACCTCGTACGACACCTCCTCCCAATCGTCCCTCTACTTCTCAAAAGTCAAAAAAAGGTCCGTTAACACCTCCTACCCATCTTCCACCTCCTCATTTTACCCTCCCTGTCTCTGTCCCTGGTTCTTCCCCTCTCACTGGCTCAGTTACAAGTGTAGAGGTTCACCCTCCTCCTCGTACTGTACCTTCCTCCCCTGTTCCCTCCCAAGTTTCTTCCTCTTCTGCCACCTCCCAGGTTCCTGCCTCTTCTGTCCCCTGCCACGCTTCTCCAGTTCCCTCCACCCTTTCGCCCCCCCCTACCTTGGTACAGTCCAATACAGTTCCAATCTTTACTCATCCTCCCCCTACCATTTCCAATATTGTCTCCCATACGACATCTCTGAATTCCGAAACACTTGAAGCAATCTCTGAATATATTGCAGAGACCAAACCATCAATGGACACTGATCCACCTTCCGCTCTTTCTCTCTCCTCTGCTCCATCTGCGCAACTCCTTTCTTCACAGCGCACCGTTCCTTCGCTGCTTGAACGTTTTCCACTGCCTCCGCATGTGGACTTTTCTAACCCCTCTAGTCCGTAGGAACCCTTACCTGCGGATTTCAAGTATCTTTATCATTGCCAATCATGGCCTATTTACAGTGGAATATACGCGGCCTCAGGGGTAATCGGGGTGAGCTTCAGATGTTACTCTCCCAGTTTGCCCCTGTTGGTGTTTGCTTACAGGAACCAAAATTACACTCTGCTGTTATTTCTCACATCTCAGGCTATAATTTATTGTATTCTTCAGATCCTTTTCCTGATGGGACCTTTAATGAAAGTGCCCTTCTTCTCCGCACTGATATTCCGTACCATCAGCTATTTGTTCATACTTCGCTGCATTACACAGCAGCCCGTATCCACTTACATAGGTGGTATACGCTCTGTTCTTTATATCTCTCTCCTTCTCGGGCATTATCTATTCCGGATATTGCCTTCCTTGTTTCGTCATTACCGCCACCGATTCTGTTACTTGGTGATTTTAATGCCCACCATTTCCTCTGGGGGGGTCTCACTGTGATTCCCGTGGAATTCAGTTAGAGGCTTTTCTTGCCACCCACCCCCTCCATGTTTTAAATACAGGTACTCACACCCATTTTGATCCTCGGACTCATACTCTCTCTTGCATCGATCTCTCAGTCTGCTCTTCCTCCGCCGCATTAGACTTCACTTGGTCTGTTCTCCCGGACTTACATGACAGTGATCATTTCCCAATCATTCTTACTTCCCCTTCATATTCGCCACCTCTTCGCACCCCACGCTGGCAATTTAATCGGGCAAATTGGAACCTTTACTCACACCTAACTGTTTTTAAAGAGGTTCCTTCTTCGTCCTCCATCGATGAGCTTTTACACCTCTTCTCGTCCTCCGTTTTCACCGCAGCTTCTCATTCTATACCCCAAACTTCGGGCAGGCATTCTCAGAAATGCGTGCCTTGGTGGTCTCCTGCTTGTGCTCGTGCAGTACGTTTGAAACGCGCTGCATGGGGCAGGTACCGGTACAATAGAACCACAGAGAGACTCCTTGATTTTAAACAGAAGCGTGCGATCGCTCGCCGTGTCATCCGTGATGCTAAACGCACTTGCTGGCGAGATTATGTCTCCACCATCACCTCTGCTTCCTCTATGAGTGCAGTCTGGAAAAAAGTACGAAAACTGAGTGGTAAATATTCTCCTGACCCGGCTCCTGTTCTGCGGGTTGCCGGTGTTGATATAGCAAACCCACTAGATGTTGCCAATGAAATTGGCAATCATCTGGTCCGTATTTCTCAGGGACTCCATCTATGCCCCTCATTTCTTTCCTCAAAGTCTGCCAGAGAGTTAGCACCCTTGGACTTTTCTTCTCTCAGAGAAGAACAGTATAATGTGCCTTTTACACTTCAAGAACTGGAGGCAACACTCTCAGCTTGTCGATCATCGGCAGCTGGGCCCGACGACATTCATATTCGTATGCTACAACATTTACATCAGTCAGCCCTTGCAGTCCTATTACGCCTTTACAATCTTATTTGGTCACAAGGAGTTCTTCCACAGCTGTGGAAATCCGCCATTGTTCTCCCTTTCCGCAAACCAGGCACTACGGGACATGAAACCTCCCACTATCGTCCCATTGCTCTTACCAGTGCAGTTTGCAAAGTAATGGAACGCCTAGTAAATAGACGTTTAGTGTGGTATTTAGAGACACACAACAGTCTCTCCACTCGTCAATATGGCTTTCGTAAGGGACGTTCTACCATAGACCCCTTACTACGCTTGGATACGTATGTTCGTAATGCCTTTGCGAATAACCACTCAGTTATTGCCATATTTTTTGACCTTGAGAAGGCATATGACACAACTTGGAGGTATAATATTTTAGCCCAAGCCCACTCCTTAGGCCTTCGAGGCAATCTACCATCCTTCCTTAAGAACTTTTTAACTGACAGGCATTTCCGTGTTCGGGTTAATAATGTGCTCTCCCCGGACTTTATCCAAGCTGAAGGTGTCCCCCAGGGATGTGTTCTGAGCACAACACTTTTTCTCCTTGCTATTAATGATTTGGCCTCTAGTCTTCCATCAAATATTTGGTCATCACTCTATGTTGATGACTTCGCTATTGCCTGTGCAGGCGCTGACTGTCACCTCATTACAGTTTCTCTCCAACATGCAGTCGACCGTGTTTCCAATTGGGCCACCACACGTGGGTTTAAATTTTCCAGCACTAAAACCCACCAAATCACTTTCACTAGACGCTCTGTCATCTCCGATCATCCTTTGTACCTCTATGGCTCCCGTATCCCTGAACGTGATACAGTCAAGTTTCTGGGCCTCCTCTTTGATCGTAGGTTATCCTGGAAACCTCACATTACCTCTCTGAAGGCAACTTGTCACAGCCGGCTGAACCTTCTTAAAACCCTTGCTCATCTTTCATGGGGAGCTGATCGTCGAACCCTCCTTCGCCTACATTCCACCCTTATTTTATCGAAACTTGATTATGGTGACCAGATCTATTCAGCGGCATCTCCTGCTACTCTCTCTAGCCTTAACCCCATTCATCACCAAGGATTACGTTTATGCCTTGGTGCTTTTCGCTCTTCCCCTGTCGAGAGCCTCTATGCAGAAGCGAACGTTCCATCCTTATCCGATCGCCGTGATGCCCATTGCCTGCGCTACTATGTACGCTCTCATGATCTCCGCAATCCTTCCATTTATAGAATGGTCACTGATATTAGTAGACATTCTTTATTTGTTCGCCGCCCCTGTTTACTCCGTCCCTTCTCTCTTCGCCTTCATTCGCTCTTGTCTTCTCTTCAACTACCACCTTTCTATGTACATGTAGCATCTCACTTTTCCCTACCCCCCTGGGAAGTTCCAGCTGTTCGAGTCTGTTCTTTCTCCCTCCCTTGCTCGAAAGCCCAACTGTCTACGGTCGCTTCCCGCTCTCTTTTTCTTGACCACTTTCACTCTCATTCTCATGCCATTGCTGTGTACACAGATGGCTCTAAGTCTTCTGACGGCGTAGGATTCGCAGCAGTGTTTCCGGACAGCGTCGTACAAGGGCATTTACTATCTTCGGCTAGTATTTTTACTGCTGAATTATATGCCATCCTTACAGCACTTATCCGTATTGCATCTATGCCTGTGTCATCATTTGTGGTTGTCTCAGACTCCCTTAGTGCTTTACAGGCTATACAAAAATTTGATACACCTCACCCCTTAGTCCTCCGTATCCAACTTTGGCTACGCCGCATCTTTACCAAGCATAAAGATATTGTTTTTTGTTGGGTCCCTGGTCATGTTGACGTACAGGGCAATGAACAGGCAGACACTGCTGCGCGGTCAGCAGTACATGACCTACCAGTTTCTTATAGAGGTATTCCATTTACGGACTATTTTGCTGCAATATCTTCCCACCTTCACACCCGTTGGCAACAACGTTGGTCTACTATGCTCGGCAACAAACTTCAATCTATTAAACCGAGTATAGGTTACTGGCCGTCTTCTTATCACCAGTGTCGAGGTTGGGAGACTACTCTCTCCCGTCTTCGCATTGGCCATACTCGTCTTACTCATGGATATCTCATGGAGAGGCGTCTTGCTCCTCTCTGTGAGAATTGCCAAGCTCCATTATCAGTCAGCCACATTCTGTTGGACTGCCCACTTTATCAACGAGCACGCAGAATTTACCTCTGTCGTCGTCTTCGCTCCGCTGCTCTCTCTTTACCTTCCCTTCTCGCTGATGGACCCACCTTTCATCCGGACTCTCTCATTGACTTTTTGACAACAACTGACTTACTTCACAAATTCTGATACCTTCAGCCCTTTCTACTTCAATCTCTTGCTACCCTCTACCCCCGTACTATCCCCTGCCCCGCTGTTTTCTGTAACCTGCTGATCATCCCCCCTCCCTTCTGCCATCCAATACCCTCGCTTCCTTCCCTACCCTGCAGCGCTGTATAGCCCTTGTGGCTTAGCGCTTCTTTTTGATTATAATAATAATAATTCAGGCAGAATGCCCTGTCTGTGGTGCAGCTGACCTTAGTAGTCCATCCTGTGGCCACGCTTCCTCTTGCTTTACCTACAAAGAGGCACACCCTGCCTATTCTCACTATTGCCTGATTTTCTTGAGAAAGGGAGATCCGCTGACTTAGAAAGACGGCTTTTCTTACATCATGGCATTTTCCCATTTCTGCCTCCAAGGGAGACTCCCATGGCTCTCTTCCAGGATCACTACACTGCCCCAGGCCTCAGTGGTGCCAGCTTCCACAATTGCCTGTGCCCCTTACTTCTGGAGTCGACTGTGTGTCTAATCCTTTTATAGTCTGGGTTCTGTTGTTCCAACCCCATCATTTCTTACTGTCCCTACTTCACCTTCCCACTCATGTTCCAACATCTATAAGCCTCCTCCAGTCGACGCCAAGTACCCTTTATTCTCCAAAATCTACAACTTCACTTGCATCCAAATCTCCTTCAACTCCCTAACCATACGGCATTACCAAATGTCATGCCATGCTGGAAGAAGATTCGTCTGTAAAAACTTGCATTTGTGGTCACAGTGGTGCCTATGCTAACCTTCTTGTAGCCGGCTGGCCCAGTGGCTAGCGCGTCGGTCTGAAGTTTTATGACTGATCATGGGTTCCATCCCCGCCTGTGGTATGGTTTGATTATTTTTTCACCAGATGGCCTCTCTGATACTCCATTGTACCTGTATAGCTCCTGTACCCTCAACATGATACGGTCTAATTTCTCAGCCTTCTGATTGCTGGATATCCCAGAAACCTCACATTACCTACCTGAAAGCAACTTGCCAGTAGGCTGAGCCTCCTTAAAGCCCTAGTTCATCTATCATGTTGGGCAGATTGTTGAACTCTACTTCGACTGCATCAGCTTATCTAATCTTATCAAAACTAGACTATGGTGACCAGATATATTCTGCGGCCTCTCCCACAACTTTTTCTAAACTTGATCCCATCCATTATCAAGGTGCTTTTCACTCCTTCCCTGTCGAGAGCCTATTATTATTATTATTATCAAGGGGGAGCACTAAACCCATAGGATTATGCAGTGCCTGTGGAAGGTATTCAGGTTTAATTCAGGGAACCAGAGCATAGATCCAATTTCCTAGATCAAGAGCCCCTCACCAACATCAAGGAACCTTCCTTGAGGGGTCAAGAGCCTATATGCAGAGACTGATCGATGTGATCCCCACTGCTTCCATTATTTTGTCAGCTGTCATGACCTTCACGATCCTTCTGCATACAGGATAGTAGAGGTCCATTAAATGTTCATTGCCCCTGTTTACTGTCCCTTTTCTCTCTCTCCACTCGCTCTTGACTTCTCTTCAATTGCCCCATATATGTCCATCTAGCATCTAATTTTTCTTTCCCCTTGGGAGGTTCCGACAGTTCAGGTCTGTTCTTCTCCACTACTGTGGCCAAAAGCTCAAATACCTACAGTTGTTACTCGCTCCCTTTTTCTCAACCACTCCAGTCTCATTCTCATGTTGTTGCAGTTTACACTGATAGTTCTAAATCCTCTGGTGTCAGGTTTGCAGCAGAGTTTCCAGACAGTGTTGTGCGAGGTCATTTATTAGATTCGGTTAGCATTTTCACAGCTGAACTGTATGTAGTTCTCATAGCAATTATCCGTATTGCATCCAGGCTTACCTCAACATTTATAATAGTCTCAGACTATTTTAGTGCTTTGCAACCTATCAAAAAATTTAATTCGCCAAATCCCCTAGTTCTTCATATACAACTTTGGTTGTACTGCATTTCTAGCAGAAGCAAAGAAATATAATTTTCTGTGGGTCCCTGGTCAAGTTGATGCTCAGGGCAATGAGCTGGCAGACTCTGCTGTCCAGTACATGACCTTCCAGTTTCATACAGAGGTATTCCATTCTCAGATTATTTTGCTGTAACCTCTAGCCACTTTTGCAACCCTTTATCTGAATTGATTCATAACAAATTACATTCTATCACGTTAAGTTTAGGATCCTGTTCTTATCATCATCGATGCCCTCGTTGGGAGGCTACATTTTCCCATCTTTGCATTGGGCACACGCATCTCACTCATGGGTATATCATGGAGAGGTGCTCAGTTCCATTGTGTGAATTGTCTGGTTCCAATTTCAGTTTGTCTATCGGCAAACACACAATTTACTTTTGACGTCACCGCTCTAACATGCTTACACTATCTTCCCTCCTAGCTGATAGCCCCACCTTTGACACAGACTCCCTCTTTGACAGCAACAGATTTACTACACAACCTTTGATTATACTTCCTTTAGCACCCCTCGCCACCCTTACCAATTCTACCCATTATACTTTATGCTTCATATGAAACTAGCAAGGCGGATTACACAATTCACACACCTTACCTTGCAGCGATGAATGACTCCTGGGTTTAGCACTTTAGGTTTTGATTATGATAACTAGATGGGGAACCAGAGGTGGTGCATCCTGAGATGGGTGGGTGATCTGAAAATCATCGTACTGTATGGACAGAAGCCAGAGGCATGGTTAAAGACGTGCAGAGGTCAGATGTATCAAGAGTCGAGCAGAACTTCAGTATCAGAGATAGGCAACAAAATGTTACCTGGAGAAGGTACCAGGGTGTTAGAGAGGTCTGAAGAATGGTCTAATAATGAGGCAGGGTTGTGAGGGGGTGCCACAGGAGAAAGGGGTCCAGGAGGAGGAAACTCATGGATATGGGATGCCATGATACAGCTTTTTTTTTTTCCAAAAGAAAAAAAAAAGTATGTGGAGGGGTACCTCCTAGGAGGAATGAAAGGAAGTATATCCCCCTCTGCACCCAAGAGGGTCCTCAGTGAAGATGTAGTGTGGAACCTGTGCCCTACACTACCCTTCACACTGGTAAATTGGCAATTCAGGATAGCAACCTCACATCTTTTGTAGATGAATGGTTCAGAGAATCAATAAAGATACCCAAGAGTTGCACATGTGTCTAATTTATCAACATGTCGGTTCTCTGAACCATTCATCTACAAACCTGTCAGACACTGCAACTTCTTGGGATCTTAATACTTGGGAATTCTTCGCTTGCCTAATTCTTGGGCATGACCTACTTCCACATTGAACAAATGTGACACCACCTATGACTGCTGCACCTCTCCTGCCTACGGTTTATAAACTCCTTCTCCGCACGTATGCCGTATTCTATTCAAGATTGATGGACTGACCACATCGACTCAAGGTTGAGGGACTGATTACCTCATTCTCCTACTGTTCTCCAAGATTCTCCTTTGTATGGACTGATGAAGCCACTGTGTGGCGAAACGTTTCCTCAATAAAGATACCCAAGAGTTGCACGTGTCTAATTTATCAACCTCACATCCACTGAGCCACCTCAGCAGACAAAAGACAGGGCAGTCACAAACCCGCCACAAGGCATACCTCCTTTGGACACCACCTCCCTGAATCAACAGGCAGCCTCTTAAGATACATCAATCACACAAACACATTGTACGCCACCCTCCCGAACCCCAGAGGATGGATCAGAGCATCCCCAGATCCTGATTCCATGGCAACTACCACCACCACCTGGAGAGTTTACCTGGAGAGAGTTTCGGGGGTCAACGCCCCCGCGGCCCAGTCTGTGACCAAGGGACTCTATGGAATGGTACCAACATCGACATCCTTCCCCCAACCAAAGAGCTAGAATACTGAAGGGGAGGACCCCAAAGGTCGAAAATAGGAAAGGAAGGAGAGGGGAGGGATGGGGAATGGAGAAGGAATGGGAAGGATGGGGTAGGGAAGGGAGTGGAGGGCAGTTAGGTTTAGTCGGAAGAAGACAAAGGTCCAATTCCTCAGACCAAAAGCCTTTTCACCACAGCAAAGATCCCCCCATAAAGAAGTCATGAGAGACAAAAGATCAGCAATCGTGCCAAAAAAAATTACAAGAGGATCAGTTTCGCTCATTTGAAAGGATGGCAGTACCTTCCTGGATCGCTGGTGTTTATCAGCCTACTACTACTACTACTACTACTACTAAACAAAACTACTTAGCATAACATTTTATTTTCAAAAAAATAAGGCAACATATAAAATTAAATGTCAATATATAACATGTTTTAACTTATGAGGGCAACATTAACTGATTCACAATGTTTTTAACACACAGGCCACCTCTCACCGAGGCAGTGAGACCCAAAAAAGATAACATTTTTCCTTTTTACATTTAGTAATTTATACAAGAAAGGGGTCTTACTAGCCCCTTGCTCCCAGCATTTTAGTCACCTCTTACAACACGTGTGGCTTAGAGGAAGAATTCTCCATGGAGATCGATTCATAATAATCTCATGAACTTAATGAGCTGCATCAGCAGTCACTATTTCAAACCACTGTCGGAGAGCTGTAGCTAGAGCATTTGGTAGTGTCTCTAAGTCGCGTACAACCAGGAAAAATGGGAAGGGAAAAGACTCTACTAGTGGTTGCATTGTGCCTTTGTCAAATACCAATACATCATAAAATGAATATTTGTTGTCCTTTGCATCCAAGACTAGAAAAACAATAAATATTCTGGCTGCTCGGGCTGCTCTTACAGCTGCTTTAACAGTTTCTGACCTTGTTTGTGTCTGACCATCACTCAGAATGAGCAGCAGCTGAGCAGTATCAGGATTTCCATGGCTACTAGCAGCTCTGGACCCATTCATCAGTGCTACACTATCCTCTAGCATACGACCAAAATTGGTTACTTTCTGATCAAACTTAAGGTTAGCAAGAACTCTGCTACCTGATAATTCACTGAATGGCTCATCAAAAGGGTGAAGAATATGAGTGGATTCCCCAAAACTAATAACCCCCAGTTGTCCAGCATCCAGCAGTGTGAGAGCACGGGTCACAAGGGCTACACTTTCTATGGCAAGGCTACCTGAATGTGCTTCAGCCATAGATTCAGAATCGTCAACAGCTACCAAAATTTGATAATTTCGTTTGCTAGGTTGTGTTCTTCGAAGCCATATCTTGTCCTTGCGAAACTGTGAGGCTATGTAAGGTATCACTTTTCGCATATTCAGCCTTTTGCCTGTTCTATAATCACCACGTAATCTGGCTGCATGCGTTGGCTCCAAGATTAGGCGTAACTGTTCACATAACTGTAGAGCTATAGGAGCCACACGTGCTTCCTGTTGTGTCCAAGATAAGCCATCATCCTCAGTGTAAGAGCGCACAACTTCTATCTGACGTCTTGTTTCCTCCACATCTTCGTCAAATCTGGCAACCGCCTTTTCCTCTTCTTCATCTATATTTTTAACAATATAATCATTAGTGTATTAAAATACATGGCAATAAGTACATCAAAATCACAGTATTTTACACTGAAATGTTACATGAGTAGTATCTGCACTGCTAACTTGAACACAAGCAATGAGGCAACACTGTGTGAAGGCCAAACACATACAAAAAAGTAATAATTCACAGATTATCTTCATAAAAACTGTTTCACGTTATTTTCCTTTTGCTTATATATCTCCACTAAGAATGAGAAAAAAAGTAAATTTTTGGAAACTTGCATTATCACAGATAAAAGCATACTTACTTTCACTTAGTATGAGTGTGTGGAAGTATGTCTCTGGTGGTCGTTGCATTGTGGACTCAAGTACAGCCTCCCCCTCTGTAACCATCTGTGCTTCACCTTCACCCTGAGGATCACCTTTGCCCTGGCTTCTGTCATGGTTTTCTTTCTTCTTGTTATCTTGGGATACTGCCTCCTTTTCCTCTGCCAGGTTTTCCTCCTCATCCTGTATACAGGAAAATTTTATAAACATTTTATTACTTTTCCAATTGAATGTATTTATATATAAAAAAAAAATTTGTAAATACAAAAATTGTAAGTGAATTCTGATACAGCTCAGAACAAGTTTCAAGAAAATTTTACCATCTTGAATTGCATACCTCCATAGGAGTTTCTAAGAGTTCTTCATTCTCTTGTAATTTATCATCACCTTCTATGTCTGCTGGTGCTTCATTGGCCTGTTCCTGGGAACCAACATCAACAATCTGGGCATCAAAGTAATCTTCCGCCTTGTTAATATGTTCATACAAAGAGTTCTTCTGCTCTGCATCATTCTCATGATTCTATTAACAAAGAAAGTTAAGTAAAATTAAAACAAATATCAGAAATACAAATACATAATTTGTGACAAAAGTACAATAAACGATGTATATAACAGTATTTTTATAAAATATCACCAACATAGAAAACCAGCCAAATCACAGAGAATGAATTAAAACAGAATTTATGAGTTGGTCCATTTAGATAGGCATCTAAAGGGATGTTGAGCTCACTACATCACCTGATGTTATGTTTTAATAACTAATTAAGAGTTGAGAAATACAGATTTTAATAACACATTCATCAAGAGTACTAAACACATACAGGTCTTACAGAGCCAGGGTATATGGGAGGCAATCAGGTTTCAATCAAAGGAAAGGGAGGATAAGTACAATTCCTTTGCTCAAGAACCCCTCACCTGCATCATGGTACAATAAAACATCCCATTAATGGACTTCTCATTCAAAGATTTCAGTTGAGAAAGCCAAGGGAACAAATGGATTTGACAGTTAAACCATACCATGGGCGAGATTGAACCCGCGGTCAGAGAGTATGGGGAAAATGGCGGGAATATTTGAGGAACCGTTAAATGTTGATGAAGAAAGGGAGGCAGTGATTTCATGCAATGGACAGGGAGGTACAACATCATTTAAGAGTAAGGAAAAGCCAGATGTGAGAGTGGTGGAGGTGCATGAGGCTGTAGGTAAAAATGAAAGGGGGTAAAGCAGCTAGGATTGATGAAATCATGAGAAATATTAAAAGCAGGTGGGGATATCATTTTGGAGTGGTTGGTACTTTTGTTCAATGAATGTATGAAAGAGGGGAAGGTACGCAGGGACTGGCAAAGAGCATGCATAGTTCCTTTGTATGAAGGGAAGGGGGACAAGGGTAAAAATTATGGGGAAATAAGCCTACTGAGTATACCATATAAAGTGTATGGTAGGATTATTACTGAAAGAATTATGGGTAAGACAGAAAGCAGAACTGCAGATGAACAAGGAGGCTTTAGAAAGGGTAGGAGATGTGTAGATGATGTGATTACAGTGTAGCACGTGAATAATATTTAGATAACGGAAGGGAAGTTTTCGTTGTTTTTATGGATTTAGGAAAGGCATATGGATATGGGAACAATGTGGCAGATGTTGCAAGTGTATAGAAGAGGTGGTAGAACACTGAATGCTGTTAAGAGTTTTTAAAAGGACAGTGAGGCTCAAGTTTGAGTGTGTAGGAGAGGAGATTACTTTCCAGTAAAAGTAGGGCTAGGACAGGGATGTGTGTTGTCACCATGGTTGTTTAACATTTATAGATGGAGCTGTAAAAGAACAACTGGGACCAGGTGAACTATGTCTTATATGAAACATGTTGGGAAGATATCTTAAATACCATGGATCCAAACCAGTACCTTGAAAGGATCAACTTCCTGGCAGCTGAAGTATGTTCAGGGCACATTCCCCTAAGAAAGAATAAATAAATTGGAGAAAGGCACTCCCTCTACAGAAGACAACGAAGAATCATTGAGCTCCTCAAGAACACTAGATCTGATACACAGAAGGAAGCACTGACCAGAGAAGAAGAAAGTATCAAACTTAAGTTAAAGGACTTGTGCAGGATCCAGGAGAGACAGGAGCTAAAAGCAATTAGTGAAATTGAAAGAAATTCGAAATATTTCTTTTCAAATGCCAAAAACAAGGCAAATATCACATCTAGTATCAGGACCTTGCTCAGACAAGATAGGACTTACACAGATAACAACAAAGAAATGAGCGAGATGCTGAAATCCCAACACGACTCCATGTTTAGTGAGCCGCTAATCAGTCTAAAGATGACAATCCAAATGATTTCTTCATGAATGAGCCTCAAAACTCCATCAATGTATGCCAGATTTCCGACATTACCCTAACTAGAATAGACTTTGAGAAAGTCACTGACAACATGATAATGCACTTAGCCCCAGGGCCACTCCAGGAAATCTGTATTCATTAAAAACTGCAAAAAAAAAAAAAAAAAAAAAAAAAAAAAAAAAAAAAAAAAAATTTCAAGTGCCTTAAGTATACTATAGAGAAGGAGCTTAGACATGGGTGAAATTCTACAACAGATATAGCCCCACTCCATAAAGGTAGTAGCAAAGCATTAGCTAAGAACTATAGATCAATAGCTCTAACATCCCACATCATTAAAATCTTTGAAAGAGTGCTAAGAAGCATGACTGCAAACCACTTGGATTCCCAAAAACTGCACAATCCAGGGTAACATAGGTTCTGAGCAGGTTGCTCCTGCCTCTTGCAACTACTGGATCACTATGATATGGTCTTGGATGCATTGGAAGAAAAAAAGAATACAGATGTAATATACACAAACTTTGCAGAAGTTTTTGACAAGTGCAATCATGGTGTAATAGCACACAAAATACATGCTAAAGGAATAATTGTCTAAGCGTGGAGATGGATCTTCAACTTTCTAACTAATCGAACACAAAGAGTAGTGGTAAACAGTTAAATCAAAAGCTGTCATAGAGAAAAGCTCTGTTAAACAAGGCACAGTATTTGCTCCCATCCTGTTCTTCATCCTCATATCAGACATAGACAGAGATGTAATCCACAGCACCATGTCATTCTTTGCAGACGATACTAGGATCTGCACAAGACTGCCATCTATTGAGGACACGGTTAATCTCCAAGAAGATATAAACCAAGTTTTCCAGTGTGCAATGGAAAACAATGTGATGTTCAATGAAGACAAATTCCAACTACTCTCTTATGGAAAAACTGGAGGAGATAAAACTGAGAACTGAATATACCACAAACTCTGATCATACAATAGAGCAAAAAAATAATGTGAGGAACATGGGAGTGGCAATGTCTGAGGATCTCACTTTCAAGGATCACAACAGTGCCATGATCACAACTGCAAAGAAAATGATAGGATGGATAATGAGAAAGTTCAAAACAAGAGATGCCAAGTCAATGATGATCCTTTTTAAATCACTTGTTCTCACTAGGCTGGAATACTGCTGTATTAATATATTAACATCTCTACTCAAAGCAGGTGAAATTGCAGATTTAGAGTGTGTAGAGAACCTTTACTGCGCATATAAGTTCCATCAAACACCAACTACTGGGAATGCTTGGAAGCACTTCACCTATACTTGCTGGAACACAAGCTAGAGAGATATATCATAATCTACAATTGGAAAATTCTAGAAGGAATGGTCCCAAATCTGCACACAGAAATCACTCACTACAAAAGTAAAAGACTGGGCAGGCGGTGCAAAGCACCCCCAATGAAAAGTAGGGGTGCCATTGGTACACTAAGAATAAACACCGTAAGTGTCCGGGGCCCAAGACTGTTCAACAGCCTCCCACCATGCACAAGGGGAATTATCAAGAGCCCCCTGGCTGCCTTCAAGAGGGAGCTGGATAGATACTTAAAGTTGGTGCCAGATCAGCCAGGCTGTGAAATGTATGTTGGATTACATGCGGCTAGCAGGAACAGCCTGGTTAATCAGGCCCTGATCCACTGGGAGGCCTGGTCTTGGACCAGGCTGCAGGGGCATTGATCCCTGAAATATCCTCCAGGTAGACTCCAGGTAAGGTGGTTTACCTGGAGAGAGCTCTGGGGGTCAATGCCCCCGTGGCCCGGTCTGTGACCAGGCCTCCTGGTGGACCAGAGCCTGATCAACCAGGCTGTTGCTGCTGGCTGCACGCAATCCAACATACGAGCCACAGCCCGGCTGGTCAGGTACCGACTTTAGGTGCTTGTCCAGTGCCTGCTTGAAGACAGCCAGGGGACTATTGGTAATCCCCCTTATGTATGCTGGGAGGCAGTTAAACAGTCTCAGGCCCCTGACACTTATTAAAATATGCAGAATCTATAATACAAAATGGGAGTTGTCACAGTTACTTTTTGCTGATGACACTATGCTTTTGGGAGATCCTTAAGAGGAGTTGTAAAGGTTAGTGGACGAATTTGGGAGGGTGAATAAGGAAGTTGAAAGTGAACATGGATAAGAACAAGGTGATGAGGGTAACAAACAAGTTAGGCAATGAAAAACTGGATATCAGAGTGGAAGAAGAGAATGTGTTCAGATATCTGGAAGCTGCTTTGCTAGCAGATTGGTATATGAAAAGCAAGGCAAACCACGGAACTGATGAAGGGAAAAAGGTGGGTGATGCATTGAGGTATCTGTGGAGACAAAGAATGTTATCCATGAAAGCAAAGAGAGGATTGAATGAGAGTATAGTGGTACTAGCACTCATATATGGGTGTGAAGCTTGGGTTGTGATTGCTGCACCGAGGTGGTTGGAGGCAGTGGAGATGTCGTGTCTGAGGGCAATGTGTGGTGTAAATATTATGCAGATAATTCGCAGTTCGAAGATTAGGAAGAAGTGTGCAGTTACTGAAAGTATTATTCAGAGAACTGAGGAGAGGTTGTTGAGGTAGGTTGGCTATTTAGAGACTTTTTTTTTTTTTTTTTCAACAAGTCGGCCGTCTCCCACCGAGGCAGGGTGACCCAAAAAAAAGAAAGAAAATCCCCAAAAAGAAAATACTTTCATCATCATTCAACACTTTCACCACACTCGCACATTATCACTGTTTTTGCAGAGGTGCTCAGAATACAACATTTTAGAAGCATACACATAAAAAGATACACAACATATCCCTCCAAACTGCCAATATCCCAAACCCCTCCTTTAAAGTGCAGGCATTGTACTTCCCATTTCCAGGACTCAAGTCCGACTATATGAAAATAACCGGTTTCCCTGAATCCCTTCACTAAATATTACCCTGCTCACACTCCAACAGATCGTCAGGTCCCAAGTACCATTCGTCTCCATTCACTCCTATCTAACATGCTCACGCACGCTTGCTGGAAGTCCAAGCCCCTTGCCCACAAAACCTCCTTTACCCCCTCTCTCCAACCCTTTCGAGGACGACCCCTACCCCGCCTTCCTTCCCCTATAGATTTATATGCTTTCCATGTCATTCTACTTTGATCCATTCTCTCTAAATGACCAAACCACCTCAACAACCCCTCTTCTGCCCTCTGACTAATACTTTTATTAACTCCACACCTTTTCCTAATTTCCACACTCCGAATTTTCTGCATAATATTTACATCACACATTGCCCTTAAACAGGACATCTCCACTGCCTCCAACCATCTCCTCGCTGCTGCATTTACCACCCAAGCTTCACACCCATATAAGAGTGTTGGTACTACTATACTTTCATACATTCCCTTCTTTGCCTCCATAGATAATGTTTTTTGACTCCACATATACCTCAACGCACCACTCACCTTTTTTCCCTCATCAATTCTATGATTAACCTCATCCTTCATAAATCCATCCGCCGACACGTCAACTCCCAAGTATCTGAAAACATTCACTTCTTCCATACTCCTCCTCCCCAATTTGATATCCAATTTTTCTTTATCTAAATCATTTGACACCCTCATCACCTTACTCTTTTCTATGTTCACTTTCAACTTTCTACCTTTACACACATTCCCAAACTCATCCACTAACCTTTGCAATTTTTCTTTAGAATCTCCCATAAGCACAGTATCATCAGCAAAAAGTAACTGTGTCAATTCCCATTTTGAATTTGATTCCCCAAAATTTAATCCCACCCCTCTCCCGAACACTCTAGCATTTACTTCCTTTACAACCCCATCTATAAATATATTAAACAACCATGGTGACATTACACATCCCTGTCTAAGACCTACTTTTACTGGGAAGTAGTCTCCCTCTCTTCTACACACCCTAACCTGAGCCTCACTATCCTCATAAAAACTCTTTACAGCATTTAATAACTTACCACCTATTCCATATACTTGCAACATCTGCCACATTGCTCCTCTATCTACTCTATCATATGCCTTTTCTAAATCCATAAATGCAATAAAAACTTCCCTACCTTTATCTAAATACTGTTCACATATATGCTTCAATGTAAACACTTGATCTACACATCTCCTACCCACTCTGAAACCTCCTTGCTCATCCACAATCCTACATTCTGTCTTACCTCTAATTATTTCAATTATAACCCTACCGTACACTTTTCCTGGTATACTCAGTAAACTTATTCCTCTATAATTTTTACAGTCTCTTTTGTCCCCTTTCCCTTTATATAAAGGGACTATACATGCTCTCCGCCAATCCCTAGGTACCTTCCCCTCTTTCATACATTTATTAAACAAAAGTACCAACCACTCCAACACTATATCCCCCCCTGCTTTTAACATTTCTGTCATGATCCCATCAGTTCCAGCTGCTTTACCCCCTTTCATTTTACGTAATGCCTCACGTACCTCCCCCCACACTTACATCCTGCTCTTCTTCACTCCTAAAAGATGGTATACCTCCCTGACCAGTGCATGAAATTACTGCCTCTGTTTCTTCCTTAACATTTAAAAGTTCCTCAAAATATTCTCGCCATCTACCTAATACCTCCCTCTCCCCATCTACTAACTCCCCTACTCTGTTTTTAACTGACAAATCCATACTTTCCCTAGGCTTTCTTAACTTGTTTAACTCGCTCCAAAATTTTTTCTTATTTTCATTAAAATTTCTTGACAGTGCCTCTCCCACTCTTTTATCTGCTATCCTTTTGCACTCTCTCACCACTCTCTTTACCTTTCTTTTACTCTCCATATACTCTGCTCTTCTTATAACACTTCTGCTTTGTAAAAACCTCTCATAAGCTACCTTTTTCTCTTTTATCACACCCTTTACTTCATCATTCCACCAATCACTCCTCTTTCCTCCTGCCCCCACCCTCCTATAACCACAAACTTCTGCCCCACATTCTAAAACTGCATTTTTAAAACTATTCCAACCCTCTTCAACCCCCCCCCACTACTCATCTTTGCACTAGCCCACCTTTCTGCCAATATTCGCTTATATCTCACCCGAACTTCCTCCTCCCTTAGTTTATACACTTTCACCTCCCTCTTACTTGTTGTTGCCACCTTCCTCTTTTCCCATCTACCTCTTACTCTAACTGTAGCTACAACTAAATAATGATCAGATATATCAGTTGCCCCTCTATAAACATGTACATCCTGGAGCCTACCCATCAACCTTTTATCCACCAATACATAATCTAATAAACTACTTTCATTACGTGCTACATCATACCTTGTATATTTATTTATCCTCTTTTTCATAAAATATGTATTACTTATTACCAAATCTCTTTCTACACATAGCTCAATTAAAGGCTCCCCATTTACATTTACCCCTGGCACCCCAAATTTACCTACTATATGTACTCCCTCCATAACATTTTTACCCACTTTAGCATTGAAATCCCCAACCACCATTACTCTCACACTTGATTCAAAACTCCCCACGCATTCACTCAACATTTCCCAAAATCTCTCTCTCTCTTCTCTACACTTCTCTCTTCTCCAGGTGCATACACGCTTATTATAACCCACTTTTCACATCCAATCTTTATTTTACTCCACATAATCCTTGAATTAATACATTTATAGTCCCTCTTTTCCTGCCATAGCTTATCCTTCAACATTATTGCTACTCCTTCTTTAGCTCTAACTCTATTTGAAACCCCTGACCTAATCCCATTTATTCCTCTCCACTGAAACTCTCCCACCCCCTTCAGCTTTGTTTCACTTAAAGCCAGGACATCCAGGATGACTTGGAGGGTGAATAAATGTTGGAGACTGCCACAGTTAAAGAATTATAAAAATATTTTAAATTAGCTAAATTAAAAAAAAAATGAAATTTCATCTATATACTGTACATCTTTATCTTGTTGTTGCTGATCTTGCAATTTCTTCATCTCCTTAGTCATTACCCCATGTTGTACATTCTCATTATTGTCTCCTGAAAAATGATAATGATATTATGAGTATAAAGTTCATTTAAATAATACGGCCAATGTGTTAAAAAAATTTTTTTGATATATAAAAAAAATTACCTTAAACTATTTTGAAACTGAAAAATACAAAAGCAGATTCACACACAGCCAAGAACAATGGGTGATATTGTCACATAATATTTTTAATAGTGATTTCATACTGCATTGTCTTACCCAGTGTCCTATCTTCATCTCTTTGACCAGGTTTACGAGGCTTCTTCATATCGTTCTGATCATTGGCAGATGCTTGGGTGACCAAGGCAGAAGAATCTCCTTTGTGTGCATCATCACGGGTGCGACTTTCAGACTGACCCACACCTTCCTGGTCATCTGTCTGCTCACCTACCTGACCATGTTCCTCTTGCAGTTCCTCTTCATTGTCTTCCCGCTGTATACTTGGGTCCGACTTTGGCTGTTCCTGTTTGTAAAATTAAATTTTACTGAAAATTGTATATTCAGGAGGTGGTTTTGTGACATATCAGTGACTGGTTTTAAGTGTCCATCTCCTCTAGTTGCCTTTCCAAAAGTTCAGACATAGTCCAGTGTGACCCACCACTGCAGAATTCCCAACCCACCTGCAAATGTATATGCATCATACTTCTCAACCTCAAAAACTCAATTCAAGAGATTTACCTTGCTCACACTCTTAACAGTACATAAAATCCTGAAAGAGAGAGAGAGAGATGAAGAATCAACATACACAACCTGGCTGTAGGAGACGTAACTGTGTATTCACCTATATGTAGTTGCAGGGGTCAAGTCTCAACTCCTGGCCTTGCCTCTTCACTGGCTGCTGCTGGGTTCACTTTCTTCTGGCATCAATAGCCTTATTATACCACTTCTTAAAGCAATGTATGAATCCTGCCTCTACCACTGCACTCTCCAGATTATTCCACTTCCTGACAGCTCTAAGGCTAAAGAAATACTTTCTAACATTCCTAAGAGTCATCTGAGTTTTCAACTTCGCCCTCTTGTTCTTATTTCTCATCTCTGTCCCTGTTTGCATTGTGTATGTGTTTGCAAATACATACACAGTGGACCCTCGGTTCTTGTGTTTAATCCATTCCAGAGCGATTGGCAAAAACAGAAACCATTTTCCCCATGAGAAATAATGTAAATCCAAATAATCCGTTCCAGACACTCAGAAATATTAACAAAATTTTTTTTTTTTACCATATAGATAGATTTACATGCACAAAAGAATGAACATTCAACATGACACTTACCTTTATTGAAGGTTGTTGTTGATGGATGGAATACAGGGAGGAAGGGAGAGGGAAGAGGTTATTCTTTGGAAAGGGAATCCCCCTCCATAAGGACTGTAGGTACCAAGTCCTTATCTGGGGTCACTACCCTACTTTGTTTTTTAATGCCACTAGGACCAGCTTGAGAGTCACTGGACTCCTGTCACACAAAATATCTGTCCAGATAGGTCTGTTTCTGGCATCTCTAAGATTTGCCTGAAATGGGACATGACACTGTCATTGTAAAAGTCGCCAGCATGGATTGCAACAGCTTTCTCGGGGTGATGCTCCTCCACAAATGAATGCACCTTTGTCCACATTGCACAAATCTCTCTTCCTCCTCCTCTGAAGCAATTTCCTGAGCTGTGGCCTGTTGCTATTGCAGATGAAGCTCTTGCAGCTCATCAGTGGTTAGCTCTTGATTATGGTCCTCCACCAACTCTTCCACAGCCTCTCCACTCACATCCAACCCCAGGGAATTCCCAATGCCACAATTGATTGCACAACAGGTGTAGGGTCGGCAGGGTCAGCCTCAAATCCTTCAAAATCCTTCTTTTGGACACAATCTGGCCATCCCAATAACAATTTCTCCACTTCTTCTATTGCTTGGGATCTCTGTTTGATTATCGCATTCACCCCTTTCGCAACATCAGCTTCCATGATTTCTTTTCTCTTTGCCACAATGGATCTAATCGTTGATGGCACCTTCCTGTACATCCTGCTGAGTTCGGCTATGCGTATGCCACTATCATATTTTGGAATGATTTCTTTTTTCATTTCTATGGTGTTCCTCACTTTCTTTAACACAGGACTAGCACTAAGAGCTTTCTTTGGGGCCATGGTGGCTTATTTAGCATTCATGCAGAATAAACAAGTGTCAAAAGCAATGGATTACAAAATGTTTCATATGACCTGGCAGGATATGCTCACTCACCGAGAAACAATGCGACACTGCCTGAGAATGCGTGTGGGAGGCGGCTTTGTCTGCGCGCTGGGCACTGGACAGGTTCCGCACCATTGACGAAAACGGAACCAAAATATTGATGAAAAAAAGTTGACGAAAACAGAAATTCGCAATAACAGAGATCGACGAAAAGGGAGGGTCCACTGTATGCAAAAATGTGCAAATAGTAGCTACCTCTATGAACTCTCTGACCTGTCTAATTTTGAGCATGTACTGTACTTACAATTCAACAGGTAAAATGAACACCCTTGAGAAAGGCTGTTCATTTTACGTGTTGCATTTCCAGCTTGGTATATTTTGGACCACATTAACAGATGTAAGTATAAATTGTGCACAGTTAAAGGGTTAAAATTATTTTTTTCCTACTTCAAATTAGTGAAGCATGCAAACTACCAGAGATTTACATAAATCATTCAACTATTCTCCATGGAATGTGCAAACAAAAGGTAACTGTTTAATATATACAGGGAGAATAATGAAGATAAACTTTAAAATCTTACCTATCACTAGAATGAAATAGTATATGGAAGAGGTGAATAGTTAGGTAAAATACAGTAATTTAGTTTTAATATAAAAAGCATAAAGTGTGAATAAATACTAATAGATTATTGCCAGTTGTGTAGATTATTAGGCAGTTTCTCCATGAATACATTAGACTGCTGATGTATAGATAACTAGATAAGTTTCGTCAGGTAATACAGTGGAACCTTGGTACTCGAACTTAATTCATTCCAGAAGGCTGTTCGAGTGCCAATCTGTTCGAGTACAAAACAAATTTTTCCCATAAGGAATAATGTAAATTAGATTAATCTGCTTCAGACCCCCAAAAATACACTTACAAAAGCATTTTAGCATGAAGTTTAACCCTTTCAGGGTCGATAGGCCCTCTCCTAAACTCGTTCTCAGGGTCGGAAATTTTTTGAACAAAAAAAAAAAAAAAAAAAAAACAAAAAAAAAAAAAAAAAAAAAAAAAAAATCTTATGAAATGATAAGAGAATCGTTTCCCGATCATAATGACACCAAAAGTATAAAATTTGATGGAAAACTTATGGAATTATCCTCTCGCGAAATTAGTGGTCTCGACGATGTTCACGCATCGGCGATTTCACCCAATTTGAGCCCTATTTTCGGCCAATTCCAATGTAACAGTCGACAAAAATCATAACTATTTCGCTAGAACTCCATTTTTTCTATCGAATGAGTACAAAAAACCATCCATTTACCGATTTCAACTATCCAATAAAGTGGTCAGAAATTGGCAATTTTGCCAGTTTCACACAAATTTCAAAAGATGCCAATTTTCAAATAGGGTACAGAATAAACAAGACAGACATTCCTGGCACTAAAATAACATTTTTTTCTGTTCATTAGTCAAGTTCCCAGGCCTCTCTTACATTTCTTTTGCTTTCCACTTTGAATTTTTATTCTCACAAAAAAAATAGAAGATTTACTGTTATGCAGACTATTGCATTAGTGTAGAAATGGTATAAATAATATCAGTGCATTTGTGAAAGAATATTAGACTCACCAGTTGACATGTATTGGATGCATGGTATGATTTGTTTACTTTTAAACTTCGGCAAAAATCGAACATTTCTGCTACTTTGAGCTCAATTTCAAGGTACTTTTCATTGTGAAACCAATCAAAATCATCTCAATTTCCTGTAATATGTCTTCCATTCTATAAAATGAGGCCAAGAAAACTAGAATACAACCATAAATAGCATATGAAAATACATGTACACTGCAAAGTCGCTGTTTTAAAGCAAAAACACGGTTGGAGTTTGTTTTTTTCTCATTATGCACTGTGTGCTGCATGATTTTTTTTTATACTGTGCACACTGACCACACAGACCCATTCTTTCATATGTAGGCCTACCAGCTTTCTCTCGCTAGATTTGAAGGCGCTAAAATTTATGCATACTAGTACGACACCAACCCTGGTTAAAAGCCTAGCATGCATAAATCTAAAAAAGAAAAAAGCTAAACACAATGCTTGTCTATCCGAGTGATAGACAAGCAAGAGCTTCACTTTTAAATTACCACATGCATTCCAGCACAACTATAGAGCAAGTTTGTCCTTCGTTAGGTTGTGTCCACGCAATCTTCACTTGAGTGACATACTGTAGGTTCTATTTGGCATTTTTTTCAAAATAAACCTGTCTCATCACAACTGAACATTTGTTGGGGAATAAAACCCTCAGCCTCTACATAGTCACTAACCTCACTGACATATTTCTTGGCAGCAGGTAGTGTTTGTTTGGTCAATTGTCGAGCAAACAGTCGACTACCGAGCAATTTTTTACCAAACAAAGCCTTAGAATACCGAATTGTACGAGTACGAAGGTTCCACTGTACTTCATCACCTGGGCCATTATGGAAACATTAGAATGGTGACAAAAAGAAAAGGCAGGTAGGTAGTTAGTTGCAACATTAATGAAGCATTTAGACCACAGTAGTCACTCAGCACTCACTCACAAGCATAAAAAATTAAACACAATAAAAAAGATGAAATCAGCAAATAAAAGCATTGAACATAAAAACATCATAGCAATGAACATAAAAACATCATAGCAATGAACATAAAAAGAACAAAAATAAATACTATCATAGCAATGAACAAACACACAACACAAAAAGTATCATCCAAAGCAACAAAAGCCAGCATCAATTAAAAAATATCAAAATTATTAATGTCAAATGTACTCTCCCAGCACAAACCAAAAGCAAGACAATAAACCAATCTGGTTGTAGAAATTATTAAACAACTGTTAAAAAATGAGTATCACCAATTTTCTCTCAAATTAACTAGCTATCCAGATTTTCTTATATACAGCACTTTTATAAGAAGAAAAATACAAAATCTAATGTGCACATCTGATCTTAAATTTATTCAAAAAGTATTTTTTACAGCATTCATTTAACCCATAAACGGTCCAAACGTATATATACGTTTTTACCGCTAGTGCCCCAAACGTACATATACGTTTTATTTGTCACACATTCAACATTGCCACGATAAGCCTGAGTCACCTAGACATAAGAGAATGGGTATGTGCACTCACTGTGCGTCATATTAAAATAACTGGGTATGCCTGGGTACCATATGCTCTTTTTTCCTATTAAAAAACAAAGATTTTTTTTTTCTCAAAAAATTTGGGGCACTAAGGGAGAGAACGTATATACGTTTGGACTGTTTACGGGTTAAATATATACGAAAAATTACTCAAATAGTTTACGGCTAAATTAGTTTTAAAGTTGTAAAGGAATGGAGGTGAAAGAAGTGAATGGAACAAGGAAGAAAAAAAGAAATCATTATATTAATAACTAAGCACTAAACCCATAAGTCATACAGTGGAATAAGGAAATGTAGGGGCAGCAAGAGAGCAGGAAACAAGGAAAGGTGGTAAGAGCTGGGAGAAGGAAAAAGATAAACGAAAAGATATGTAAAACAACATGATACTCATAAAGAAAAAAGCTAGAGAAGTGCAATTAACATATAATAAATTAGAGTGTACTAATTTACAGACCTTAGTTTCATCCTTGCTGCCTTCTGTTGTATCCATCTCTGCTGCTTCTGCAGCAGTCTTACTAACATTGTCTTTTGAAGGATCAGCACATTCTTCATCATTTCTATCTTCTTGAGCATTTTCTATGTCATTTCCTTCTTCTGTACCCTGTTTTCGTTCATCTTTCATGGACTCCTCCGACTGCTTATCTTCATCTTTTCCAGCCATTTCTTCTTCCTGCTCCTCAATGACTTCCTTTTCTTCATTCGCTTTGTTTTGTTCCTCGGTTTCATCATTTTTTTCATCTTTTTCCTTTGGAATACGCTCTTCTTCAGGGAAGACGCCCTTCTCTTCTATTTCCATAGGATTACATTCTCCATCATCACTATCCTCATTATTTGCCTCATTGTCATCTAACTGCATATTATCAGGTAATTCCAATTTATCATCTTCATCTTCCTTTTCCCTGTCAGCTTCACCACCATAAGGATCAGTGAAATTGTCATCATATTCATTACCGTCTTCATCCATTGCATTTTCCTCTCTTGTATCTTCCATTTCTTCCAATTCATTTTTCTTTTTCTGATCTTTATCTCTCTCCTTTTTACTTTTATTGTCATCTTTAGCTACCATTTTTGATTCTGTGACTGCAGCATCACCTGGACCATCCTCATCTTTTTCATCGTTTTCTCCATCTTCACTCTCATTTTCATCATCACCCCACAATTTTTCATCAAGTTTCTCTGCATCTTTTTCAGTTTCTCCCATCTGCTTATCTATATCATTTTCATTGTCTTCATCGCTATCATCTTCATCCCTTTCCTTCTGTTCAACATCTTGCATTTTTCCTTCAAAATCTTCATTCATCTCAATGCCTTGGTCTTCCTCTTTCAAGTCCGCATCACCTGATTTTTCACTTTCACCCTCTTTCAAAGCCGATTCAAGCTGATCCTCAGATTCAATACGTTCTGACACGTCCTTTTGCCCATCTCCTTCTCCAAGACCTGTACCTTCTGAATCCTGGAAGTTTGTAGCGCCTTCACCTTCAGCTTCATTATCCAACTCTTGGGGTCGACAAAAGCCTTTTATTGCAAGCTGTTGGAAAATAGCCAAGACAATGGATGTGAATTTTGTGATGCTTCTGTTACTGCAAACCATCTGTAATAAAACAGTTTCACACATTGCCTGATATTGTTCTAACAGAGGAACTGAAGCTTTAAGTTTTTCTAATAAATTTGGGTGGTTTTCTGCTTCATTCATCAATTTTTGCAATCCACTTACAACTTCCTTCATTCTTAAATTTTTCTGATCAGATTCAAGGTTTTCAACTAAGCCAAGAGTTAACATATCCTTTACAAATTCTTCACTGCTCTTCTCCACAGTACTGTCTACAGAGCAGTGTCTCTTATACATGAATTCAACCCCCAATAAAGCTTGAGTCAAGCAATACTCTAGGTAAGTCAAGTCACCACCATGTTTTGCTATATCCAGTGGCTGAGAATCCACCAAAGTAGAAAGATCCTGGAAAGCAGAGTGCCAATGTGTCAGCCAATGTGTCAGCTGGTTAGTGAGGGGATGCTTCTTTCCATCACCTACTGACAGCAATTTAATAACTTCTTGTAATTTCTTAGCTTCAGCAGTAAGCAGATTCATTGCTGCCAAAAAGCCTTCATAGTATTCTGGAGTCACCAAATGCTGTCCATGTTTGAAGTGAATCAAATATGTAGCAAGCTGTTTTGTCAGACAACATACTATTTCACTGGTTTCATCAAGCCTTCTCTCAGCATCTTGGAACTGTATTTGCTGCAAGACTGTTACATCATTCTGAAGTATCACCATTGGAGCAGTGTTGCTTGAAGTGTTTAAAAGAATACAGGTTTCCTTTATGGTAAGGGAGAGAGATGTTGCTAATGCATGAAGACTTTCAAAGCCACTAACCATTTTGGCAACTGGTATAGGATGTGGTTTGACAGTTTTCAAATCTCTTATCAGAAGGTGGAATTGCCTAATGTAATTACTGACACTGGCCAGAGATCTTCGCTGATTTCGAGCTAATAAAAATAAATGACATGAAAAACCATGCAATCGCTTGGTAAGCTCAGGTCCAAGATCACCATGAGGGTGTTGGAGAGTTTTAAGAAACAGAGTATGGCGACTAATACAACGATTTAAGTATTTCACACATCCAGGCCATACTTCTCTTGCTAACTTAAGTGAGTTTATGAGTGAGTGAGCAATGTCAAGATCTAGAGGTGGTAATGTTAAGCAAGAATCTATGACCTCATCTTGCCAAGAACTGTTGCCACGTGTGTATGTAACACCCATGGAATTCAATGACTTAAACAAACGAGTCAGACAATCCCTTCTTCGCTGCATGATGTTGCGCAACTGCTTCATTCGCACCTCAGATACTGAGATATTCTCAGAACGTGATGCAGCAGCCTGTAGCTCATGATAATTTGTGATAATGCTGGTTGTGACCTCTTCAAGTACATCAACATAGGAAGAATATGGAAGTTTTTTCAAAGTATGGCATGCTAGCTTGTGACAGCGACGAGTGAGTAAGTCTAGTCGACATAAAATTGAATCATTTGTTGCTCTGTTTGCGTGATCCACCATACTGCAAATCGGAGAGATTGTGGGCATGGATACAGCCACTGATACATTGTTAAACTCTTTGTCCCAAGTTCCAGTGTGATCTGGCATCAGTTCTGCATTGTTGTCACAAATGAAAGGTGCAACGGATTGCCTTAACTTTTTCTCCCAGTTCTGCATAAAACGGTGAAGAGTACGATGACTTTTTGTTACAGATTCACGCACAGCAAAATAGTTTATATCATTCCAACGTGCTATCTTTACATAACCCTTGATATCCTTATCTATTGGTTGCCTAAACTTTGAGAGTGTGGAGGACACTAATGGCAGAAATTGTGCATAGTACTGATGGAGGTTCCATGTGAGGGCTAACAATTGCTCTATACTTTTACTTGTTTTCAATACAGCAAGATTACAGTGAAAGGCATAAAGCAATTGTAGACGAGTTTGGAAGTCACCCAAGACTGAAGTTTCCAAGAACTGTTTTATAGTTAAGGATATTTCAGCATGACATACTGTTCCAGTAAGGGCTGCTTGGATTGTATCGTGAAGATGAGGCCACCACTTGCGGCCTTCTGTAGCCACTTTGTGTGTCACAGAGTCTAAACATGAACTCCAAGTATTAAGCTCCAGCTGTCTCCACTCTAATATCTGGTGTGTGACAGCCTCCAGTTGCTCGATCATTGAAACTCCTTTGTGAGCATTTTTCTCCCACTCTTGAGCCTTTTCTAACACTGTTTCAAGACCAACCACATGCCTCATGAGCGGTGAAGTCAAAGGAAAGGCTAACACTCGTGTTACAACTCTGTTAACCATTAGAAGCGATGGATGATCAGGCCACAATTTAAGCAGTTCGTCTACACGTTCGCGTACCGACTGAAGTAATGGACGAACTTTCAAGACTTCTTTGGGGTTGGGGTCTCTATATATGTCATATGGATGAGTAAAAAGCTCAAAAGAGGGTGCATCAGTAAGGAGAGTACATGAATTGTAATTACTCAGTATATGAGTCCCTAATGTAGCACGGTCTAATTTAGAACTGGCAATGCATCCAGCTGTTCCAACAAGAGACTGCAGGACACGCAATTTTAAAATTGCTGCTGGCACTACTTGTGATGGTGCAAGCGTGGCACTTCTGATGGCACCTGAACACCAGTGTGTATTAACCAAACAAGTGAAGATAAGATGATGCAATTCACTTACTTCACATATTTGATCATCCTTAACATCACCAAATGAGATATTTTCAGAATCTTCAACAGTGTTACTATTAGTTTCCATGTTATCATTCAGATTTAAACCACTTAGATCATCAAATTCATGGTCAAATGAAGGAAAAGCCAAATGGAATTCTCGCTCCTGAATCGCTTCTTCAGTTTCAGAAGCAGCTAAAGTACGAGTCTTGTAACGATAGAGAGACTCTTCTTCCTGAGCACGTAAAGCTTTTTCTTCTATTTGTTGCCTCCAGCGTAAGGCAATCTCACCAAATAATTGTGTAGCTAAATGAATAGTAGGTTCATCCAAGTAATACTGAGCAAGGGCTACGTTCAACAAATCTAAGAGCGCTGCACGTAAGATTATGTTATTAGTTATCTTTGATTGACCTGGATAATGATCTTCTGGCAGTAAGAGTGGTACATACTTTGCAATATCTAATTGCTCTTTCAGAAGCTGAAGAGGATGCAAAGGTTCTCTTAATGCTGGAAAGGTTGAGTATGTTACTAATCTTTCTGTCAGATTAGTGCAACAAGTGATATTAATATTCTTTATGTGAGAATGAGAAGCTAACAGACGTAGAGCTTCACATGTCATGGTAACAGCATAAAGTAATGGATAAGTGAGATCACGGTATGGAGTGTAGTCTCGAACAACTCTCTGTACAAAATTATCACAGGAAGCAATCATACAATCTATCTTCATTGTTACTACAACTGGAGTGGGAGTGTCTTTATTAATCACTAAAGCTGATGAGAGCTCTTCCATTTTTTCCTGTGTGAAAACTGTAGAAAGAAAATGGGTAAAATCCTGTCTTAACTGATAATATTCAGATAGATCAGGGCGGTGAGCAATTTGCTGAGTTAATTCTGACACAGTTCTCCTTAAGTGACTACATCGATCCTTAAATAATTCTAGGTGTGGGTGTTTTAAGTGCACAGGAAGCTGATCAAGACAGCCCCACAAATATTCAAGCCATTCTGATAGCATTAGATGTGACTTCAAGTCTTCTAATTCCTCCTGATGATACTGAAGCATAAGACTGACACACTGAGCAGGGTCAACAGGCTCTAAATGGCCCAAAATATTAGCCTGTACAACCCCCATAATTAAAACTGCACGAGCTACAATGGATGACCTTTCCATCCAGTCACCGTGACATTCAAGGAGTTCTTTGACTATGTTGGCCAACTTAAGAAGAAGTTTCTGACTGCTGTCCAGCAATAAAGTGCTACTACCTTCAGCAATCTTATGAGCTAAGCTCAAAGCTGTGTACAAATCATGTGCTCCATTACTGGTTTCTGGGATAATGTTCATAGCAAGTGCAATGCTACCGAGTGATGTAGTAATAAAACTAACACCAGCTTTAGTGAATGATGCTTCATAGCTTTCTTCAGGCTCTGCAAGATGTAACCAATTGTTCCATAATGTCGAACGTATATCTTTCAGCTGAGCAACTTTTTCTACATGAAGACCAGATGGAACTACTTCTATTGAATTTTCATTACCAGTATTTTGTCTACTATTGCCAGCCAACAATATGTAAGTAAGCTGGCATACCGAAGGATGAAGCACATCATCCTGCTGTTGCTCCTCCATATCTTCCATTGTGACAGAGTATGGGTACATAAGGAAAGTGCGAGAGTGCTGTGTAGCAGTGCACAGACTGAGGGCCAGGTACTTATGAGTACTAATAACTGGAAAAAGTTTAAATGCTGGCCCAGCCAGAGCACCTGCCAGTTCTCTGTACACCCCAGGAGCTTTGATAATCACATCATGCAGGTATGGAGGCAACTCTTCACACAGTCTTTCAAATGACAGTGCATGAAGTGCCAAATAGTCAAACAAAGGCCATGTTTGAACTTGAAGAGCTAATATATCAGCTTCCATGGTCTTCAGTGATAAAGGAAATTTTGCATGTTTTGAATGTATTGTTTCTTTTAATGTGTTAAGCTGGTCAAGAATGTTACTAATACTATCAGCATCACAATTTGAAAACTTTCTTGAAATGCAAATCAGTGACTCTCTTATCTCCATTCCAACTGATGATGCTAAAAACAAGTTGAAGTTATCCCTTTTAGGAGTAAAAGTCATCCTGGATACCAGGTTTAATATACAAGAATGAACATCCAAGATCTCTGCAGATGTAAAAGGAGCAGGAGACGTGTGTACCCGAAGACTTACTGCCAACTTGCTTATCCCGTCAAATTCTCTCTTAAATGCTGACTGCATGTGTTCAATAATATCTTTCAATTTCTCTGAAACACATGAACTCCATGACCCAGGCATTTTCTGAAGTAGTTCCTCTTCAATCCACTTCCAATGAAGAATCAACTGTGGCAAAAATAAGTGGAATTTAGACTTCTTCACTACTTGACAACACAAGTGATAAAGGCGGTCACACCACCGTAGAGCACCCAACAGATGGCAGAATTCTTTGTCTGTGAGTGATACACGAGTGTTGTTTGAGACTTCAAGAATTGTTTGGTGGATCTGATTGAGAAAAGGTACTATGAATGGCACCGAAGCATGAGGTGAAGTATTCTTTCCAGCTAGGCCCTCATTTACTGCATAAGAAATTTCCAGTACAGTCATTGTGTCCATTGTACAATTATCACTCAGTTTGTTACTAGAAATTTGAAGCTCTTTGTACAAGAAATTCACTGTTTCCCACACCCAGAGACTAGCTTTATTAGCCAAACTTTCAAAATCTTTATAAACCATCATTTGCCTTGAAAGTGCCTGAAGGTTGTACCGAGGATCATAAACACAGTTAGAGTTAAAATTTGCTATTAAAGTCTGAGCAGCACAACATGGACCAGTGGAAACAGCATATTGTATTGCAGATGCTGCCTTGCAGCCAAGTTGGGCTGCAGCAGAGGGTAGAGACAGGATTAACTGTGATACCCAAGCATAAAGCAAGGGCCAGTCCTGCATAGGGATGGTGGTCAAAAGTATTATTAGACAATGAGGTATATCACACACTGTAGTTGGAAGTGGTCTTGGGAGAGACAAGGGTGCAGATGCCCAGACTTTCAGAGCTTCCAGATTTTCATGAGCCAGCAAGACAGTGTGCAACAAGGATCCTAAAATTCTAATTTGTGCCAAGCTACTGCTCCTACTTAGCCTACGCATACTCAACACCTGATCTTCATAAGGAGGCCATGCTATCTCAGGGAGAGTTGTCAACCATCTTGCAATTTCATCTATGACCTTACTAACTGCTTGATGTTTGATGGAGTTATTCTGAGACCTGTAAAAGAAAAACACAAATTAGTAATATTAAACATGTGAAAAGTAATGATGCAATACTTATTAAACTACAAAAATTAGTCAAAATTAAAAAAACTACAGGTAAATTTTGTGTTTGAAATAGAGGCATGTATATGAATCAGTGGGAGGTTACACTCCTAGATGTCCCACAAAACCAAAAGACTTTGAATATTGCAAATTATGTTTTCATAACTAAGCAATAACTGGTGGTATGGTGAGGTAAAGAGGGTGGTAAGGAAGAATAGATTAACACTTCAGAAGGCAGACTATAAGAAGAAAAGAGGGAAATAAAATAAAAGTGGTGAAAGAGAGAAAAAATGGGAATGAGCATGGAGAACAAATGAACTTAGCAGTTAAAAGCAAAAGAGAAAAGGTGGTCAACTGGGACGTGGGATGGTTGAATGTTAGTGATGAATGGCAGATGGTGATTTTATGCACGGGGAATGGAAGGATAACATTGAATAGCAGTGTGAGGGACATGGGGGGTAGAATGAAAGAGAAAAGAGTGACTAGATACACTGGGTTAAGACAGAGGTTTTAAAAGTGTGTGGAGATATAGTGGAGTGGCTAGTGCAGTTCAAACTGTAAAAATGAGAAGGTACCAACAGACTAGCAGAGATCATGCATAGTTTCTTTTATATGGGAAAAAAGGACAAGAAAGAAAGCAATTTAGGAGGATAAGTCTGTTGAGTTAGGAGGAAGGAGCTAGTAACCCCTTCTGTATAATTTATTAAATGTAAAAAGAAGAAATGCTTTAAAACATAAGAACATAAGAACAGAGGATCACTGCAGCAGGCCTGTTGGCCCATACTCGGCAGGTCCTTTACAATCCATCCCACTAACAAAACATTTGCCCAACCCAATTTTCAATGCCACCCTGCTTCAGTGGGAAATGGCCAGTGTGTTAAAAGAAAAAGAAAATCATTGGTTAAGTATACCAGGTAAAATTATTATTGAAATGGTTAGGGGTAAAACAAAGGAGCAGGGAGGATTTGAGAAGGGTAGGGGATATAAAGACTAAGTGTTTACATTGATGCATATACAGCAAACAGTACTTGGATAAGAGCAAAGAGCTGCTTGTTGCATTTATGAGTTTAGAAAATGCATAAAACAGAGTGAATAGGGGAGCCATTGGGAGGATATTACAAATGTATAGAACAAAAGGCAGGTAACTACATGTTTTTATACAGGAAGCAAGACTCAGGTTAAGGTAAGTAGAGGGAAGAGGGGGATTATTCCCCAGAGAAAGTAGGACTTACTGGAATGCATGATGCCTCCATGGTTGTGTAATATATTTATAAGTGAGGTTGTGAAAGAAGTGAATGCTAGAGTGTTGAGAAGACTATGTGAAATTAAAAATGTTGAACCCATACCAAGTGGGAGGTGTCACAGTTGCTCTTTGGTGATGATACAATCTCTTGGGAAATTCCAAAGACAAGTTGCAAAAGGCTATTGGATAAATCTGGGAGGGTATGTAAAGGAGGAATTTAAAATTGAACATAGAAAAGAGCAAGGTGATGATGATAACAACAAAGTATAGATTGAATATCAGACTGTAGGGAGTATGAAAGAAGTGGATATATTTAGATATTTGTGACTATTTCAGCAGCTGGGTCTATGAAAAATGAGGTGAACCATAGAATAGACAGAGGGAAAAGGTGGGTGGTGTGTTGAAGCAATTGTGGAAAGGAGTTTATCTATGGAAGCAACCAAGGAAATGTACCAAAGTGCAGAGATTTCTTTTTTAACCCTCTGAGGGTCGGAACCCGATCTAAAACTTGCTATCAGGGTCGGAAAATTTAAAAAAAAAAAAAATTCTTATCAAACAACAGAGAATCTTTCTACAAAGATAATAAAACCAAAAGTACGAAATTCAATGCAAAACTTACGGAATTACATATGTACTCGCAAAGTCAGTAGTCTCAGTGATATTTATGCATCAGCGATTTCACTCACTTTGAGCCCTATTTTCGGCCAATTCCACTGTTCCAGTCGACCAAACTTATAGCTATTTCACTAGCATTCCTTCTATCTTATGACTGAGAACAAGAAACCACCCATTTACCTAACTCAACTACCCAATAAAGTTATAGGAAATAGATAATTTTACCAATTTCACACAAAAATAAAAAATTACTAATTTCAAAAACAGGGTCCAGAATAAATAATGTTGACATTCCTGGCACTAAAGCAATATTTCCTCTGTTCATTAGTCATGTTCTAAGGACTCTCCTATATTAAACTTGCTTTCTATTTTGAATTTTTATTCACACGGGGGTCGTCCCACAGTTACTAAAAACAACAGACATAGCCCCACTCCACAAAGGGGGCAGTAAAGCAACAGCAAAGAACTACAGACCAATAGCACTAACATCCCATATCATAAAAATCTTTGAAAGGGTCCTAAGAAGCAAGATCACCACCCATCTAGAAACCCATCAGTTACACAACCCAGGGCAACATGGGTTTAGAACAGGTCGCTCCTGTCTGTCTCAACTATTGGATCACTACGACAAGGTCCTAAATGCACTAGAAGACAAAAAAAATGCAGATGTAATATATACAGACTTTGCAAAAGCCTTCGACAAGTGTGACCATGGCGTAATAGCGCACAAAATGCGTGCTAAAGGAATAACAGGAAAAGTCGGTCGATGGATCTATAATTTCCTCACTAACAGAACACAGAAAGTAGTCGTCAACAGAGTAAAGTCCGAGGCAGCTACGGTGAAAAGCTCTGTTCCACAAGGCACAGTACTCGCTCCCATCTTGTTCCTCATCCTCATATCTGACATAGACAAGGATGTCAGCCACAGCACCGTGTCTTCCTTTGCAGATGACACCCGAATCTGCATGACAGTGTCTTCCATTGCAGACACTGCAAGGCTCCAGGCGGACATCAACCAAATCTTTCAGTGGGCTGCAGAAAACAATATGAAGTTCAACGATGAGAAATTTCAATTACTCAGATATGGTAAACATGAGGAAATTAAATCTTCATCAGAGTACAAAACAAATTCTGGCCACAAAATAGAGCGAAACACCAACGTCAAAGACCTGGGAGTGATCATGTCGGAGGATCTCACCTTCAAGGACCATAACATTGTATCAATCGCATCTGCTAGAAAAATGACAGGATGGATAATGAGAACCTTCAAAACTAGGGAGGCCAAGCCCATGATGACACTCTTCAGGTCACTTGTTCTATTTAGGCTGGAATATTGCTGCACACTAACAGCACCTTTCAAGGCAGGTGAAATTGCCGACCTAGAAAATGTACAGAGAACTTTCACGGCGCGCATAACGGAGATAAAACACCTCAATTACTGGGAGCGCTTGAGGTTCCTAAACCTGTATTCCCTGGAACGCAGGAGGGAGAGATACATGATTATATACACCTGGAAAATCCTAGAGGGACTAGTACCGAACTTGCACACGAAAATCACTCACTACGAAAGCAAAAGACTTGGCAGACGATGCACCATCCCCCCAATGAAAAGCAGGGGTGTCACTAGCACGTTAAGAGACCATACAATAAGTGTCAGGGGCCCGAGACTGTTCAACTGCCTCCCAGCACACATAAGGGGGATTACCAACAGACCCCTGGCAGTCTTCAAGCTGGCACTGGACAAGCACCTAAAGTCAGTTCCTGATCAGCCGGGCTGTGGCTCATATGTTGGTTTGCGTGCAGCCAGCAGCAACAGCCTGGTTGATCAGGCTCTGATCCACCAGGAGGCCTGGTCACAGACCGGGCCGCGGGGGTGTTGACCCCCGGAACTCTCTCCAGGTAAACTCCAGGTAAACACAAAAATAAAAGATTTACTGTTATGCAGACAACTGCATTATTGTAAAAATTGTATAAATAATGTCAGCACATTTGTGGACACATATCAGAGTATTGGACGAATGACATAATTTGTGCACTCTGGAATATCAAGAAAAATCAAACATTTCTGCTACTCTGAGCTCAATTTGAAGCCACTTTCAGTCCTGAAACTTATCAAAATTATCTCTAATTGTTATCTTCCATTCTATCATATGAGACCACGAAACTGAGAATACAAACATAAAAACCCTTTTAGTGGAAAATCCTTCCCCCTCGGGGCCCTTCAATTCAGGATTCTAAAAAAAACCCCCTTTTTAAAGGGGGGGGGAAGTTAAAGTCAGAAGGTAGTCTGATTTGTGTTTAGCACATTTTGGAAAAAAAAAAAAATATATATATATACCGGGTAGTAGGTTGGTAGACAGCAACCGAGGAGAAACTACCGTCCTGCCATAGTGTAAGGAAACCCTGTTGTTTTACGATGGTAGGTTTGCTGGTGCCCTTTTTTGTCTCATAACATGGGGTTTCAGGATTCTTCTACTTCTATTAATGGTCACATACACATAAAGTACAAGCATAAATACACCCCCCTTTGGGGTTTTTCTTCTTTTTCTTTCTAGTTCTTATTCTTGTTTATTTCCTCTTTACCTCCATGGGGAAGGGGAAAAATTCTTCCTCCTAAGCCATGCGTGTTGAAAAAAAAAAAAGAGTGCCCCAAAAAAATTGCCAGAAATGGAACTCCTTCTCCTGTATATATTCTAAAATGTAAAAAGGGAGACTTTGTTTTTTTTTACACCCTTCCGGTGGGTCAGGGGGTGTGGAAAGAAAGAAAGATATATATATATATAAACTCCCCCATCCAAATCCCATATTGGGACCTGTTGTGCGGTTCTGAGTTTGCAAATTGCAAAGTGGTTGGTTAAAAATCACTTAAAAAAATTAAACCCTTGAAAAAGTTCTTTGAACATGAAATGTTTTATTTGATAATTTAAAGTTTTTTTGTCGGCAATCAAAATATGCTTTTTTTAAATACTTCCTTTATAAAAAGGTCAAAAAATGGGGCCCATAAAAACCATCAAAATATACTAAAAAGGGGGGTTGGGTGAAGTAAACTCCATTTTTTCCGTCTTTTTATTTTTTTTTTTAAAACATTTTTCCATTTTCCCCAAGTTTAATAGATAAAAAAACCAAAAAAAATTTTAAAAAACCATTTATATGAAAGCCCAACCATCGGGAAATAAGTCATTTTGTCGCTTTTCTGGGTTACCCTAGGTTCTCTATACATACATCTATTTTGATAATCATTTCTTATTTGTTATACCTGAATAAACATTTTCCAGCCTGTCAACTGGGGAAAAACTGCCCATTCCCTTTTTTCAACTCAATATTTAGAAATTGGAAATTTCCAAATTTCCCCAATTAACAGTTAATTTTAAATGGGTCAGAATAAACAATGCAGACATTCCCACTAAAAAAACTTTTTCTGTTCATTAGTCATGGCCCCGGCCCCCCTTTTATTTTTTCTTCCATTTGGAATTTTTTTCCAAAAAAAGAAATTTTTTTGAACTACTGCATTATTTAATAATTTATAAATAATTCAATCTTTTGATCCTGCTGGGTTTGGGTGGCGGACAGGTACTGGGGGTGGCGTTTTGTTTACTCTTGGGGGTAAAGAAAAAAATTTTTGCTTAGGGAATTTCAATACTTTTCACATGGCAATCAAAAACTATCTATTTTGTAATATATCTTTTAGCATAAACCCCCAAGACAAGGATAGGAGAATGGTATTTGTATACCATATGTCCTCTTCATAACTCTGTCGAACTGCTCGGTGTTATGCCAAATATTATTCATTCTGGAGTACAGTGGACCCTCGACTAACAATATTAATTGGTACCCGAGAATGATTATCATTAGTCAAATTTAACGTTAGTCGATGCCATCGTTGGTCGAGGGTCCACTGTATTTAACATGTTTTATGTTATTTATATTGTTTCTTATGTCATATTAGATCAATTGTGATAGGCAAATAAGTTGTAGTATTGATATTAGCGTAATAATAAAGCATATTCTCCTGCTTCATGAGACTGAGCTCATGGCAACCGACAGTGGCTTCAAAGCCACCTTATCTTTAATGGATAATGTACTGTGTAGGTGCTTTACATAATGAGAAGCATTTCTTTTATTCATTGGAACCATGGCTAGGGCTAAAAGTAAGCAGGTTAAAACAATAAATGGAGAAAAAGAAATTGGAATGACTTATGCAGCAAGTAGCGCCACCAAACAGTACCAGCAGGTTGGTGTGGCGACCCTGGAAATTTGAAATTATGCTAGCCAAAATTAGTGCCGAATAACTGAAGGAACCGAATAACTGATTGCCGGATTTGTGATGGCAGACCTGTATATAACAGTGGATGCATTTTTCTTCTTAGGGTCCCTCTGCCTGAATTGTATAGACAACCTTTATCGGGAATAGTCTGCACGAGGGCCGATAATTTTATGTTTAGTATGAGATTAAGTAGGGACTGAGCCCCCATCCTTCCCCACAACACAAGCTAAAGGTAGTCAGCAATGGAATGGGGAAGTGAACTTTTACTCTTAGGTCTAAGATGTACATGTGCAGGGGCAGAAGCTGTAAGGCTTGCTCTAACATCATCCCTCACTGTAATAGATATCCAAATAAAAGATACAGACATCCAAATAAAAGATAAACACTCCCTTATCTTACCTAGCTAGGTAAGGGGATTCTCTAAACAAATAAGCTCATGTGCTGAGGCAGTCAGCTAACTGGTATTATGGCAGCATCTCTGCAGTCAAGCCTACCATGCATCTTTCTAATGTACACACACTTTCTCACACTTTAAAATCAATCAACAGCACATACAACAATTGTAGAATTACAGCTAAACTATGTGGGAATATTTAACTTGCAGAGTAATGTATGATACTATACTTTTGTTATTGCAATGCACATTGAATGCTTGATTTTAATGTTTCTCCATAAATCACCCCTTCAAGGTGCTTGATGCTGGCAAAGGAGGGTTCTGATCCAAGGAATTAAAGCAGCCATTTCCTTCTGTGAATCAAACCTGATTACCACTCATTTCCCAGGCACTGCATAACTTGAGTGTGTTTAATACCTCCACACGAATATAGTAACAATTATAAATTAAGCATCATAAATCTGATAAAAGTTTTGGAAAACATTAAATAGGTAAGGAGGGAAGTCATCTCTTGAACATGATTAAGACATGTGGAATGTCCTAGCTTAGCAAGAGGGGCAACAGGCAAGTGGCTGAGAGCAACTGCTTGTAGCCACCAACCTGCCCATACCACAGATATACAAAGAAATCTATGGCATGTATTACCAAATCTCACAATACTTTTTTTTTTTTGTGGGAGGGGAGTTAAGTGAGTAACACTAAGATTTTCCTGCATCATTAAATTTTTTGTTGCACTTTTTGTTATGATCATAAGGACTTTAAAAACAAAAGAAATAATTATTAAATGTTAATGAAAGGAAGGCAGTGATGTTGTGCATTGGGCAGGGAGGTAGAACATCTTGTAGGAGTGAGAATGAGCCAGATGTAAGTGTGGAGTGTGCACTTAAGGTAGTGGGTAGAATGAAATTAGGTAAAGCAGTTGGGATAGATGGACTCAAGACAGAAAGTTGAAAGCAGCAGAGATGATGTTTTAAAGTGGCTGGTACATTTGATATACCTTTGAAGAGTTTCGAGAGTTTCACTACTCTCGGAGCCCAGCCATGGGCCAGGCTCGTCTGGTGCTTGCCTGGTCAACCAGGCTGTTGCTGCTGGAGGCCCACTGCCCCACATGTCCATCACAGCCTGGTTGATCTGGCACCTGGTGAGATAGTTGTCCAGTTTCCTCTTGAAGGCTTCTACACTTGTTCCAGTCATGTTTCTGATATCTTCTGGTTGATACAGTGTTCCCTTATTGTCCTTACTGCACCCCTGCTCCTCACTGGGTTTATTCTGCACTTCCTCCCATATCTCTCACTCCAGTATGCTGTTATGCCAGCATGCAGATTTGGGACCAGGCCCTCAAGTACTTTCCAGGTATATATATTATCATGCATCTTTCCCTCCTCGGCTCCAATGAGTACATGTTCAGGACTTGAAGGTGTTTCCAGTAATTTAGGTGCTTTACTGGCTCAAGGTGAGCCGTAAACGATCTCTGTACTTGTTCCAGCTCTGATATTTCTCTTGCTTAGAATGGGGCCATTAGCACTGCGCAATATTCTAAGTGAGGGAGCACTAGCAATTTGGAGTGTGTCACTACTGGCATTATTTCCCTTGTTTTGAAAGTTCTCAATATCCACCCCATCATCTTCCTGGCTGTCATGATCTTTGTCTTATGGTCTTTAAAAGAAAGGTTAGCTGACATAATTATTCCCAGATATTTTATGTGTTCCTTTTGTTCCATTTGGTGACCCTCTTGAGTTTTGTATATACAGTGGACCCCCGCATAACGATCACCTCCGAATGCGACCAATTATGCAAGCGTATTTATGTAAGTGCGTTTGTAAGTGTATGTTTGGGGGTCTGAAATGGACTAATCTACTTCACAATATTCCTTATGGGAACAAATTCGGTCAGTACTAGCACCTGAACATACTTCTGGAGTGAAAAAATATCGTTAACCGGGGGTCCACTGTAGTTCCTTTTGAGTTCTTCATTCTTTCCATACCTAAGCAGCTGCAGCTTATCACCACTGAACGTCATCACCACTGAATGGCATGTAGTTCTCCACTGCCCACTGGTAAACCCTGCTTATGTCTTCCTGTAATTTTTAAGTGTCCTCTACCACAGTGACTTCCATGCTTATTTTAGTGTCATCTGTAAATGATGATACAAAAGTGCGATGGGTGTTTTTATCTATGTCTGCTATGAGGATGAGAAACAGCAGGGGTGTCAGGACAGTGCCTTGGGGCACTGAGCCTTTTACCTTGCTGATGCTGGATTTTGATCTGTTTACTACTACTTTTTGTGTTGTGTGTTAGGAACCCGAAAATCTATCTGCCTACCTTTCCCGTAATGCCCATGGCCCTCATTTTGTGCGCTATCACTCCATGAGTGCCTATGTCAAATACCTTTTGCAAAATCTGTGTAAATCACATCTGTTTGATCGTCTTCCAACGCTCCATAATTCTGTCACAACGGTTCAACAGCTGTGACAGGCATGATCATCATTCTCTAAAACCATGCTGGTTTGGGTCATGCTCATTATGCTGGTCCATGAAATTTGTAATCTGCAGTCTCATCATTCTTTCAAAGATTTTTATGATATACACCTACCATCCGACTTACGACCGAGTTCGGTTCTGAGAAACCGGTCCTAAGTCGAAATGGTCGTAAGTCGAACTTTACTACTGAATATCAACAAAACATTTTTGTAAAGACTTTATTTTATTGTTTTATTTTGGTATTTCATGTTTTACTTTACTTTTTATGTTGTTAGTATTGTATTTTATACTGTAAGGTTTAGGATAAACACTGTGTACAACACAAATAGTTGTTTATTTCCCAGAAATTTGGCATAAAAAACACGGTCGTAAGTCGAGTGGTCGTAAATCGAGCAGGTCGTAAGTCGGATGGTAGGTGTACTTTTACCTTTATACCTTTGAAGAGTTTCAAGAGTTTATCTACTCTCTGAGCCCGGCCATGGGCCAGGCTCGTCTGGTGCTTGCCTGGTCAACCAGGCTGTTGCTGCTGGAGGCCCGCTGCCCAATATATTCATCACAGTCTGGTTGATCTGGCACCTGGTGAAGATAGTTGTCCAGTTTCCTCCTGAAGGCTTCTACACTTGTTCCAGCAGTGTTTCTGATATCTTCTGGTAAGATGTTGAAAAGTCTGGGACCCCAGATGTTGATACAGTGTTCCCTTATTGTCCCCACCGCACCCCTGCTCCTCACTGGGTTTATTTTACACTTCCTCCCATATCTCTCACTCCAGTATGTTGTTATGGCAGTGTGCAGATTTGGGACCAAGCCCTCGAGTACCTTCCAGGTATATATTATCATGTGCCTCTCTCTCCTCCACTCCAATGAGTAAATGTTCAAGACTCGCAGGCGGTCCCAGTAGTTTAGGTGCTTTACTGGCTCAATGTGAGCCGTAAACGATTTCTGTATTTGTTCCAGCTCCGATATTTCTCCTGCCTTGAACGGGGCCGTCAGCACTGAGCAATATTTTAAGTGAAGGAGCACTAGCGATTTGAAGAGTGTCACCATCGGCATTATTTCCCTTGTTTCGAAAGTTTTCAATACCCACCCCGTCATCTTCCTGGCTGTCGTGATCTTTGTCTTGTTATGGTGTTTAAAAGAAAGGTCAGCTGACATAATTATTCCTATATCTTTTACGTGTTCCTTACGGTCTATTTGGTGACCCTCTTGAGTTT
The DNA here is from genome assembly GCF_038502225.1 of Cherax quadricarinatus. Classification (NCBI taxonomy): domain Eukaryota; kingdom Metazoa; phylum Arthropoda; class Malacostraca; order Decapoda; family Parastacidae; genus Cherax; species Cherax quadricarinatus. Next base: position 105,202 of record NW_027195535.1, on the reverse strand, counting down.
TGTATATAGTGTTCCTTTTGAGTTCTCTATTCTTGCCATATCTCAGCTGGAACTTATCACCATTGAACGTCATGTTGTTCTCCACTGCCCACTGGAAAACCCTGTTTATGTCTTCCTGTACTTTTTCAGTGTCCTCTACTGTACTGACTTTCATGCTTATTTTAGTGTCATCTGCAAATGATGATACAAAAGTGTGCTGGGTGTTTTTGTCTATGTCTGCTATGAGGATGAGGAACAGCAGAGGTGCCAGGACAGTGCCTTGGGGCAATGAGCTTTTGACCTCACTGATGTTGGATCCTGCCCTGTTCACTACTACTTTTTGTGTTCTGTGTGTTAGGAAACTGAAAATCCATCTGCCTACCTTCCCCATAATGCCCATGGCCTTCATTTTCTGCGCTATCACTCCATGATTGCATTTGTCAAACGCTTTTGTAAAATCTGTGTAAATCATATCTGCATTTTGGCCGTCTTCCAGTGCCTCCGTAACTCTGTCATAATGGTTCAGCAGCCATGCTGTCATAATGGTTCAGCAGAACCATGCTGGTTCGGGTTATGTTGGTTGTGCTGGTCCATGAAATTTGTAACCTGCCGTCTCATCACTCTTTCGAAGATTTTTATGATGTGAGAGGTTAGGGCTATTGGTCTGTAATTTTTAGTTAGTGCTCTACTACCTCCCTTATGCAAAGGAGCTATGTCTGCACTCTTTAATGCCTCTGGTATATCACCTAGATCTAAGCTCTTTCTCCTAAGAATACTGAGGGCTCATGCTAGTGATACTTTGCACTTCTTTATAAATAGAGCATTCCATGAATCTGGTCCAGGTGCTGAGTGAGTGGGCATGTTTTCCATTTCTTTTTCAAAATCTATGGGATTTGTACTAATGTCAGTTAGTTGGTCTGCGCGGCCTTCTTCTGGAGTGAAAAATATTTCAGCATTTTCTACCTTGCTGTCATTTAGTGGGTTGCTGAACACCAACTCATACTGTTAGGGCTACTGGTCTGCAATTTTTAGCTAGTGCACTACTACCTCCCTTATGCAAAGGAGCTATGTCTGCACTCTTTAAGGCCTCCGATATTTCACCTAGATTTAAACTCTTTCTCCAAAGAGTACTGAGGGCTCATGCTAGTGGTACTTTGCACTTCTTTATAAACAGAAGTGTAAAGTACCACTAGCATGATTATTATTATTATAATAAAAAAGAAGCGCTAAGCCACAAGGGCTATACAGCGCTGCACCACTAGCATGAGCCTTCAGTATTCTTTGGAGGTAGAAGAGCACTAGTATATGCATAAAAAAAAAGGTTAGCTGGACTTTTGCCCACACACACACACACACACAAATACACAAGTCCTGTAGGTGGGAAGTACAGTGCCTGTACTCTGAGGGAGGGGTGGAGATCTAATAATTCAGAGGACCATCTGATATGTGATATCAGTGAATGAGTTTTCTTTTTGCCAGGTCACACTATGTTAGTGAGGAATGGCTGGTATGTTATAAAAAAATGTTAGGAAGATAAGTATGAAACTGGAAAGTTTTTCATATGTAATGTGTTCAAATTTAGTCACTTACCACACATAGACATGTTCCAGAGCCTTTCTAAGAGCAGAGTTGGGCTGATGACCTGTCTGGATCAACTGGCATGTCAGTGATGCCACCTGCTTCATTTGAGATATGCTTGGCTGTTCATACACTGTTAAATTTAAGAATAAATATTAACCCACCATTTTTTTTAACAAACTGAATACACAATATTCTAAAATGGCAATTTTTTTTTAAATCTGATAACAAAAAAGAGAAGGTGTAGAGTTAATAAAGTATTAGTCAGAGGGCTGAAGAGGGTTTGTTGAGGTGGTTTGGTCATTTAGAGAGAATGGATCAAAGTAGAATGACATGGAGAGCGTATAAATCTGTAGGGGAAGGAAGGCAGGGTAGGGGTCATCCTCGAAAAGGTGGGAGGGAGGGGGTAAAGGAGGAGTTGTGGGCGAGGGGTTTCGACTTCCAGCAAGCGTGCGTGAGCGTGTTAGATAGGAGTGAATGGAGACGAATGGTATTTGGGACCTGACGAGCTGTTGGAGTGTGAGCAGGGTAACATTTAGTGAAGGGATTCAGGGAAACCGGTTATTTTATATAACTGGACTTGAGTCCTGGAAATGGGAAGTACAATGCCTGCACTCTAAAGGAGGGGTTTGAGATATTGGCAGTTTGGAGGGATATATTGTGTATTTTTATATGTATATACTTCTAAACTAGGTAGTAGGTTGGTAGACAGCAACCGCCCAGGGAGGTACTACCGTCTTGCCAAGTGAGTGTAAAACGAAAGCCTGTAATTGTTTTACATGATGGTAGGATTGCTGGTGTCCTTTTTTCTGTCTCATGAGCATGCAAGATTTCAGGTATGTCTTGCTACTTCTACTTACACTTAGATCACACTACACATACATGTACAAGCACATATGTATACACCCTTCTGGGTTTTCTTCTATTTTCTTTCTAGTTCTTATTCTTGTTTATTTCCTTATATCTCCATGGGGAAGTGGAACAGAATTCTTCTTCCGTAAGCAATGCGTGTTGTAAGAGGCGACTAAAATGCCGGGAGCAAGGGGCTAGTAACCTCTTCTCCTGTATATATTACTAAATGTAAAAGGAGAAAATTTCGTTTTTCCTTTTGGGCCACCCCGCCTCGGTGAGATACGGCCGGTGTGTTGAAAGAAAGAAAGACTTCTAAACTATTGTATCTGGGTGCTTCTGCAAAGACAGTGATTATGTATGAGTGAGGAGAAAGTGTTGAATGATGATGAAAGTATTTTCTTTTTGGGGATTTTCTTTCTTTTTTGGGTCACCCTGCCTCGGTGGGAGATGGCCGACTTGTTGAAAAAAAAAAAAATACTATTATGTGGAATATTAATAGAAAGTTTTACACTGCAACTGATATCATAAAGACGCTTAACATTTGATAAATGACACCAGCAACAAGCGAAAAGTGTCTAACCGGGTGATTTATCAGATGTCATAATTCATGCATAATAATAAGATAACACTGTTTTTATATACAGGTGTGGAGTTAGCAGCAGGCATGTGTGAGGATGTTATATAGGAGTGAACTGAGATGAATGGTTTTTGGGATCTGATGAGCTGTTGGAGTGTAAGCAGGATAATATTTTGTGAAGGGATTCAGGGAAACCGGTTAGTTGGACTCAAGTCCTGGAAGTGGGAACTACAATGCCTGCACTAAATTTAAAGGAGGGGTTTGGGATATTGGCTGTTTGGAGTGACATCTAAACTGTCGTATCTGAGCACCTCTGTTAAATGATGGTGAAACTTTCTTTCTTTCTGGGTCACTCTGCCTTGGTGGGAGATGGCCAATGTGTTAAAAAAAAAATTCTTTAAAATATTTCCCCCCTCTATCAATTAACATGTATTACACAATCAGCTCCATAAATTTCAAGTAAATTACAAACTTAGCACAGACAAAAACACTGACCAGGAAGTATTTGTGCAATATCTTGGTGAGCCTGGACAAGAGCATTCTGTAGATGAGAAGAGGTGAGGCCTCCCTGTAACAATACTGCACGCAAGTCCTGTGGCTTTGTCCATGACCTCATCATGCAGATCTCTATACCTCGATTCCTCATGGCCCTGGATGAAAAGAAAATATAATATAATATGGTTTGTCAATACTCTTCAAAAGGTTTACACTACTAAATTTAACAAATATCCCATATCCAATAGAGCACATCCATCATACTGTGAGTTACGTTATCAATACAAGCACTACCAACTACAGTGGACCCCCGCATAACGATTACCTCCGAATGCGACCAATTATGTAAGTGTATTTACGTAAGTGCGTTTGTACGTGTATGTTTGGGGGTCTGAAATGGACTAATCTACTTCACAATATTTCTTATGGGAACAAATTCGGTCAGTACTGGTACCTGAACATACTTCTGGAGTGAAAAAATATCGTTAACCGGGGGTCCACTGTACTAGTTTATCTTTTTATACACAATTATCACTTCAACAACTGTGTAATATGATTACTATCATGGAGTCCTAGTTTTAGGTTACCTGAAATGATCTGCATAACAGTGGGTTTCTCATCAAGTGCACAAAATTTTTTTTTACCAAATCTCGTAACACTTAGGTATTTTTTTAATTAAACATTATTATTATATCTTGTGAACGACTTTCAAAACTAAAATTTATCATATCCTCTTTTGAAGTTGTTTAACTAACATTTGGAACAGGTTGGTAGGTTGGTAGATATCAACCATCCAGAGAAGTACTACCATCCTGCCTAATGAGTATAAAACAGAAATTTGCAGTAGTGTTATACAATGATAGAATTGCTGATGTCTTTCTTACACTTAGCTCATACTACAGATGCAGTTGTGCAAGTACATGTATGTGTTTATACACCCATCTGAGTTTTTTCTAATTTCTTAATAGTTCTTGCTCTTATAGTATTTCTCTTCACCTCCAATGAGAAGTGGTGAAGAATTCTTCCTCTGTATGCCATGTGTCATAAAATGCAACTAAAATGACAGAAGCAAAGGGATAGAAACCCCTTTCTCCTATATAATCATCCTCTCCTCCACCTCACTGGTCAACCTGATGCCCCAGGAAATAGGCAAAGATAGTGGATTCCGACAAGAATCTTTCGCCAACAGCAAAAGTCAGGTTGACCAGGCAAGTACCAGACGAGAATGACCCAAGGTCAGGCTTCAGGAGTAAAAAAACTCTCAAAACTTATCTTAGGAATGTATCACACAAAAATATTTCTGGTTTTAACTTTTTTTTTTTTTTTCAACAAGTCGGCCGTCTCCCACCGAGGCAGGGTGACCCAAAAAAGAAAGAAAATCCCCAAAAAGAAAATACTTTCATCATCATTCAACACTTTCACCACACTCGCACATTATCACTGTTTTTGCAGAGGTGCTCAGAATACAACAGTCTAGAAGCATAAACATATAAAGATACACAACATATCCCTCCAAACTGCCAATATCCCAAACCCCTCCTTTAAAGTGCAGGCATTGTACTTCCCATTTCCAGGACTCAAGTCCGACTATATGAAAATAACCGGTTTCCCTGAATCCCTTCACTAAATATTACCCTGCTCACACTCCAACAGATCGTCAGGTCCCAAGTACCATTCGTCTCCATTCACTCCTATCTAACACGCTCACGCACGCTTGCTGGAAGTCCAAGCCCCTTACCCACAAAACCTCCTTTACCCCCTCTCTCCAACCCTTTCGAGGACGACCCCTACCCCGCCTTCCTTCCCCTATAGATTTATATGCTTTCCATGTCATTCTACTGTGATCCATTCTCTCTAAATGACCAAACCACCTCAACAACCCCTCTTCTGCCCTCTGACTAATACTTTTATTAACTCCACACCTTCTCCTAATTTCCACACTCCGAATTTTCTGCATAATATTTACACCACACATTGCCCTTAAACAGGACATCTCCGCTGCCTCCAACCGTCTCCTCGCTGCTGCATTTACCACCCAAGCTTCACACCCATATAAGAGTGTTGGTACTACTATACTTTCATACATTCCCTTCTTTGCCTCCATAGATAACGTTTTTTGACTCCACATATACCTCAACGCACCACTCACCTTTTTTCCCTCATCAATTCTATGATTAACCTCATCCTTCATAAATCCATCCGCCGACACGTCAACTCCCAAGTATCTGAAAACATTCACTTCTTCCATACTCCTCCTCCCCAATTTGATATCCAATTTTTCTTTATCTAAATCATTTGACACCCTCATCACCTTACTCTTTTCTATGTTCACTTTCAACTTTCTACCTTTACACACATTCCCAAACTCATCCACTAACCTTTGCAATTTTTCTTTAGAATCTCCCATAAGCACAGTATCATCAGCAAAAAGTAACTGTGTCAATTCCCATTTTGAATTTGATTCCCCATAATTTAATCCCACCCCTCTCCCAAACACCCTAGCATTTACTTCCTTTACAACCCCATCTATAAATATATTAAACAACCATGGTGACATTACACATCCCTGTCTAAGACCTACTTTTACCGGGAAGTAGTCTCCCTCTCTTCTACACACCCTAACCTGAGCCTCACTATCCTCATAAAAACTCTTTACAGCATTTAATAACTTACCACCTATTCCATATACTTGCAACATCTGCCACATTGCTCCTCTATCCACTCTATCATATGCCTTTTCTAAATCCATAAATGCAATAAAAACTTCCCTATCTTTATCTAAATACTGTTCACATATATGCTTCAATGTAAACACCTGATCTACACATCCCCTACCCACTCTAAAACCTCCTTGCTCATCCGCAATCCTACATTCTGTCTTACCTCTAATTCTTTCAATTATAACCCTACCGTACACTTTTCCTGGTATACTCAGTAAGCTTATTCCTCTATAATTTTTACAGTCTCTTTTGTCCCCTTTCCCTTTATATAAAGGGACTATACATGCTCTCTGCCAATCCCTAGGTACCTTCCCCTCTTTCATACATTTATTAAACAAAAGTACCAACCACTCCAACACTATATCCCCCCCTGCTTTTAACATTTCTGTCATGATCCCATCAGTTCCAGCTGCTTTACCCCCTTTCATTTTACGTAATGCCTCACGTACCTCCCCCACACTTACATTCTGCTCTTCTTCACTCCTAAAAGATGGTATACCTCCCTGACCAGTGCATGAAATTACTGCCTCTGTTTCTTCTTTAACATTTAAAAGTTCCTCAAAATATTCTCGCCATCTTCCCAATACCTCCATCTCCCCATCTACTAACTCCCCTACTCTGTTTTTAACTGACAAATCCATATTTTCCCTAGGCTTTCTTAACTTGTTTAACTCACTCCAAAATTTTTTCTTATTTTCATTAAAATTTCTTGACAGTGCCTCTCCCACTCTATCATCTGCTCTCCTTTTGCACTCTCTCACCACTCTCTTTACCTTTCTTTTACTCTCCATATACTCTGCTCTTCTTATAACACTTCTGCTTTGTAAAAACCTCTCATAAGCTACCTTTTTCTCTTTTATCACACCCTTTACTTCATCATTCCACCAATCACTCCTCTTTCCTCCTGCCCCCACCCTCCTATAACCACAAACTTCTGCCCCACATTCTAATACTGCATTTTTAAAACTATTCCAACCCTCTTCAACCCCCCCACTACTCATCTTTGCACTAGCCCACCTTTCTGCCAATAGTCGCTTATATCTCACCCGAACTTCCTCCTCCCTTAGTTTATACACTTTCACCTCCCTCTTACTTGTTGTTGCCACCTTCCTCTTTTCCCATCTACCTCTTACTCTAACTGTAGCTACAACTAAATAATGATCCGATATATCAGTTGCCCCTCTATAAACATGTACATCCTGGAGCCTACCCATCAACCTTTTATCCACCAATACATAATCTAATAAACTACTTTCATTACGTGCTACATCATACCTTGTATATTTATTTATCCTCTTTTTCATAAAATATGTATTACTTATTACCAAATTTCTTTCTACACATAGCTCAATTAAAGGTTCCCCATTTACATTTACCCCTGGCACCCCAAATTTACCTACTACTCCCTCCATAACATTTTTACCCACTTTAGCATTAAAATCCCCAACCACCATTACTCTCACACTTGATTCAAAACTCCCCACGCATTCACTCAACATTTCCCAAAATCTCTCTCTCTCCTCTACACTTCTCTCTTCTCCAGGTGCATACACGCTTATTATAACCCACTTTTCACATCCAATCTTTATTTTACTCCACATAATCCTTGAATTAATACATTTATAGTCCCTCTTTTCCTGCCATAGCTTATCCTTCAACATTATTGCTACTCCTTCTTTAGCTCTAACTCTATTTGAAACCCCTGACCTAATCCCATTTATTCCTCTCCACTGAAACTCTCCCACCCCCTTCAGCTTTGTTTCACTTAAAGCCAGGACATCCAGCTTCTTCTCATTCATAACATCCACAATCATCTCTTTCTTATCATCTGCACAACATCCACGCACATTCAGACTTCCCACTTTGACAATTTTCTTCTTCTTATTCTTTTTAGTAATCTTTACAGGAAAAGGGGTTACTAGCCCATTGTTCCCGGCATTTTAGTTGACTTTTACAATACTATTCAGTGCTTTTATTTTTAACTTACAGATTGTTTACAACTAGAGGAGGATGACAAAGAAGAAAATGCATTCACTATCACTCTCTCTGGATACCTATCCAGAGGGGAACAAACAAAGGTCCACTGAAATTTAACATCCTTACCCAACCTTCAGAGTACAGGCATGGTACTTCCCAACTTCCACATTAAGTCTGATTTCACACTCCATAATCACATCAGATTCTATGAACCCCTCACCATCACTTAGTCTGACCTCACATGCACATGAAAGATGCTGAAGCCCTATTTCTTAACACCTCTGCCAAGTTACTGGATACTTTTATTTTTCTTAAAACTTTTAGTGCTGGCTGATTGATGTCAGCTGTCATGTAATTATTTTATTGTGTGGCCATGATAAAAGATTACTTCAGATAACCTTCCTTAATGTGGTAGAGCCCTCTCTCTCTTCACTGCTGTGGTTGTTGTACACATCAGCTACTGCCACAATGTAAACACTGTGGATGATTCCACATAAATTTATTGTAAATTCAGTTAATCTCACTGAACAATAGAAGCCAGAATAGAATCACGATCATATGAGATATTGAAATGTAGACCACTGACATCCAAAAGGAATGAATATTTAAGTTAGATGGACTGACTAGTATTCAATATCACCAGAACAGTAGTCCCAATGATAAACTAACTCTTCAGCTGGAAACAAAACACAGGAGACCACATGAACATTGCCTACTTGTCAAACAGGATGCATATGTATCACCATCCCCCAGGATGGCTGGGCAAGTAAAAAGCTCAGAAAAAATGGTGAGAGTTCTCCATCATGAAAAGAGGTCTGTAATAGATGGTACTTGGAAATAGTGAAGCAGAGGAGCCATGTCCTAGATGGATGCTAGAGGGGCTAACAAGTATGCACTAGCCCCTATCAACAAAAGTTTAGCTAAGTGATAAGGGTGATCCAAGACTTAATTATTGGCTCTATAAAAGTTATACAAACAGGAAACTACTATTGATGTTGTCTGTGGAATCCAAATACAGAAATAACACTTATTAACTTATTTCCACCCTCAGTCCTCACTCCCTGTTACAAGATAGAAATCCATTTTCTCTTCTACAAATATTTCTTTAGACAATGTTATCAAGAAGCCCTTCTCTTTGTTACCTGACTCCCAACATCAAATTAGGTACAAGGTAACATCAGATCTACAATGACAACTCTGAAATAAGATAACATCAGATACAACAACAGCTTTGGTAACATTTGATCTAGGATCAGATGTTACCTTTTACCAATGACAACTTGTTACCATGACAACTCTGGTACAAGGTTACATCTGGTTCAATAATGCTGATCCTGGTACAAGTTAATATTTGTTCATCTAATCTCAATGTCCTATCTAGTATAATTTAAATTTTGCTCAACTGAATTTACAATGTTATCTCCAGTACAAGGCAACATCCTATCCCACAATGTCAAATCTGATGCAAGGTAACATTTGGTACCCTGAATCTACATTGAAAATTCTGGTGCAAGGTAATATTTCATTATCTGACATTACAGCTTCAGTGCATATTACCGATGTTAACTCCATATTAAAAAACCCTTAGGAAAATGTTTTGGATACATGTCCTGGATAAGGTATGCACGGTTTCTATGGACATCAACAGTTAGCATAAATCTGACTGGATCATTTGTACTATTTTTATTTTTCCATTCTTATGATAAGTGTTACAACATACCGTGATATCTCTCCATATTGAGGATTCATAACAAGAAAAAGGCGGAAGTTGGGATGAGGTACAATAGTTGGGACAGCTCCATCCACTGCACCTCTTTCACTCATGGTCAGAACACCATCAGGTTCCAGCAAAGCATTAAGCCTATCGAGCACTGATGCAGAACACAAGTTCACACCATCTACAAGTAGCCACTCACCATCACGCACTGCCTGACAAGTAACATAACAGAGAACATTAACTAGATATCTGCATATAAATACTTAATGCAATTAAATTTTACCAATTTTAGTGCATAATAATGTAATGCTGATAATAACAATTTAGAGAATACCTACCTTGACTAGAACTGAATCAACCCAATGAAAGCTGCCACCACCTGACAGACCACCAGATTCTTTCACACACTCTTGTAGCTTTCTGACATGCCTACGTAACTCCTCAACTTTGACAGATGCTGAATTAGTCTCATCAGTTCCACTATTCATTTCAAGACACTGTTGCTCATTCTGTTTATGGCCAAAATATGACAATGATTATTTTAACTGGGACACAAAGAAAGATAGCAACATGAAATGAATTACAAATGAGAATTATTCCTTAATATTATTAAAGCAGAGGAAAAAAGTAAAAATTATCAACTTATATTTTAGATTAAAAGGAAATATATGTGAAAACCATGCTAACATTTTGACCTATTTACAAGCTAAGCTTGCTTATCATTAACTTTTTTCATAGCCTAGAAACAACAGTTTGCTTATGTTACAGTACAGCGAGCCCCAACTCATGACACTTTTCATCCATTTTGCTGATATAAAGATAGATGGTCATTGTGTTTAAAAATATAATGACAATTTAATGTGGAAGCTGTCAAAATTGTTGCAAGGATAGTGTTGCTAGGAGAGAACAGAGCTGAAAGTTTTGTGATGTACTTTTGGAGTGTGAGCATGAGTTAGGGAAAACCTGGTAGCCAGATTTGGGTCCTAAAAGTTGTGGAGTATAGCAATTGCAAAAAAAAAGAGGGAGGGCAGGGGGTGTGTGAATAACAATGGACCACAATGTCTATGCATTCCCTTAAGACATAAATAAGTGACTGTGAGCATGTTTTTCCACTGAGTCATCATCTTGGTAGAAGAAAAGCCTACAAGTAAAAATAAAATAAAGTGATAACCATCTGGCATGTAGTCTTGGTGCCCATTGTCACTTCTGTGGTTATGAGAGTCCCAAGAACTGCCAGCAGGAGGTTGCCTTGGTGATGGAAGTGCACTGCCTCCTCAGATGATGTCCTCTTTGTTTCTGGAGTAGACCATATGGTAAAAGTTAGTATGATATACAGCACATGTAATCTAATTTATAATAGCACCAAAGTTACAGAATCAGTGAATCCTATACAGGTCATGAAATTGTTGAAGTTACACACACACAAGTCTTTACTTCTCTGCTATATGGAATGCAGATGAATGAAAGAGAAAACAATGCTGCCTAATCTATGCATAGCTTCATACTTTAATCAATATCTTCATATATTTTTTACAATTCCACACTTATTTTTTATTTTCAGAGATTTTTAATATTTGACCTCTAATATGGTATTCCCAGAGATGTAAACATATTATAAAATATTACTTTATGGATATTTACCTCAACCATCTCTCATTAAAGCAAGGCAACCTCCCCCCCCCAAAAAAAAAGTAACATTTACCAAGCACTGCATTGCCTAGACACTGTAATCTAATCATTTACTTCATCTCTATTTGTAATTACCTTTTACTGCTTTATATAGGTTTCTCCATAAGAGCACTGATGCTACACTATACTGTACTAAGTTTTGATACTTGAAATAAATACTGAATCCAGAAATTGGGTTATTGTTTTGAATGTCACTAAAAGTTATAAAAAATTGTACCTGAGAACTTCTTTTAGTTGACTGAACTTTTATGTACTTGTATACATGTACGTATGTACAATGTTTATTGTCCTTTTAGTTTTAAGCTTGCCTGAAATGCTTTCCATAAACAGGGGCTTTCCATGTGCAATATTAAATGTTATACATACTTGTATAAACTATGTATCATATGGAAATAATGAATTTCAATTTCAATCACTCATTCAATCACTGCCTTAGCAGAATTGTGCCAACTTCACAATTCAGATAGTGCAGTTAGATTGAAGTCCAGTTAACCAGTTTCCTTAATCTTTTCACAAATTTTACCTTGCTCACACTCCAACAGCATGTCAAGCCATAAAAACTACTCGTCTCTACTCACTCCACTCTAACATGCTCAAACAAGACTGCTGGATGTTTAAGCCCCTAATGCTCAAAACCTCCAACCCTTCCTAACACTCAAAATCTCCAATACTTTCTTCCACACCACTCTTAGTCATCCTATTCTGTTCCATACTCTGGAATATACCTTTGGCAACCCCACACCATCTTCTGATTTCTAAGCTCCTAATTCTCTGCATACTGTTTGCATCACATATAGACGTCAAACATAACACCTCCATTGCATCCAGCCTCCTGCTCACTGCAACATTTAAAATCTAGATCTACATCAATAGACCCCTGGATGCCTTCAAGAGGGAATTGGACAGATATCTAGTCAGTACCCAATCAGCCAAGCTGTGGTTTGGACTTGGTTGATCAGGCCCTAATCCACCGGGAAACCTGGTAAAGGACTGGGCCATGGGGACGATGACCTCCCAGAACACCCAACAGGTAGACACACCACCTACCAACTGAAAGCTCCTTGATTTTATTGCACTGTATTTTGTGTTAGGAGGAGGAGGAGGAAAGGGAGGAGGAAGTGATGGCAGGAGCAGCAGCAGCAGCAGCAGGGAGGAGGTAGGTAGTCTATATGAACTACAGAACAGAGATGCACTGCAGGAGAGCTAGAGATCATAGTCATCCTATTAACTGGTTCTCTGCCAAAACTGTCTACCCTTGAAACCTTCACAGATGGTATGGTTTGTTTGCAATCGTGTCATTACAATTTTTCTTGAGCCACAGATGATGTCTTCTTGAAGCATGCCTTATACACAATATTTCTAATACGAATCTTAGTACTGCTTTGTCTCTGTAGATGCCTTCATTACAAATTACATTTTCAAATGCTCCAAACTTCAGAACACTCATGACTTGACCTGATCTTTATCTCTTCCTCTCCTAATAAGAACATAAGAATGGAGGAACACTGCAGAAGGCCTACTGGCCCATATAAAGCTTTTCCTGTCTTCTGCCTAAGCAGGTTCTGTCCAATAATCCTGCAGGGATTTTGTACTACCCCTTGGGTCCTTAGCTCTCCAGAAGTGCTCCTCTGTTTTCTTGTTTCTATAGACTACTTTTGCTATTCCTTCTACTACTACAACATTACTACTATTCCTTCACTAGCACTCCACTCTCTGCCCCTTTTTTCACTACCATTACTGGTTTCTTACTGCTACCTCATGACAGTGTTGAACTACTTCTGCTACTACTACAAAATATCACTATTATTCAAGCTACTATAAAATTATTCCCACCTCCTGTTCTATCTCTCCTGTCCACTGGCTCCGTTCTTATCGCCCTTCTCTGTGCAACTAGTTAATTGTCCAAGTCACAATGAAATGCTGTCATAAGTTTGTCTCCTATGTGTAGGGTATTTGTGTACTGTTCCAGTCATGGTAGCGAGCCATTTTATACTTCGTGAAGAGAATTCATAATTTGGAGATTACTAAAAGTATTATCCAAAGGGTTGAGAAGGAGTTGAGGTGGTTTGGGCATTTAGAGAGGATGGAACACAATAGGATGACTTCGAGGGTGTATAAATCTGTATTGGAGAAAGATGGGGGCAGGGGTCATCCTAGGAAAGGTTGGAAAGAGAGGATAAAGGTTTTGTATGTGGCCTGGCTTGGACATCCAACAGGTGTGTGAGAGCGTGTTAGATAGGAGTGGAAGCAAGTTTTTTTATGACTTGACGTGCTGTTGGAGTTTAAAGCAAGGTAATATTTATGAAGGGATTAAGGGAAACCAGCTAGCCGGACTGAAGTCCTGGAGATGGGAAGTACAGTGCCTGCACTCTGAAGGATGGAAGGATATTGCAGTTTGGAGAAGCATCTGAACTGTGATATTGGTGTGCCTCTGGCAAAACAGTGATGAGTGAATGATGATGAAATGTTTCTTCTTTTTCAGATCCACTCAAGGTACTGATGTATTCTTCAAAAAAATCTGTTAGAAAGGCACATATAAGAAAAAACTTATTATTTGTGTGACATTTCACCCACTGGAGGATTTCATAAATGAATGGTTCTATAAGTTCATATTAGTCTAAGATTAACTTCACTCACCCAACTCACACTTATAATCCACCAAGTTGATAAACTTATATAAATAAAAGGCTCTTTGCTTAATGTCTCTCTCTACTACCATTTAATTAATAGCTTACAGTCATTACACTATACCACAAACTTACTATCATTGCAAGCAGAACAAAACTTGTCCCAGGCCATGAGAATCTTTTTAGCATGCCTATCTTCACCAGCCAAGAGTGCTTCTCTAATAGCTGCCCATGCTACACAACCTGCAGCACTCCCTACTTCACTGAGCTCACGCCCATAGTCCACCTGGAGAGTAAAAAAATGAATGGTTCTACAGTCCAAATTAATCTAAGATGAACATCACCAAGCTCACATCCAGTCCAAACGAAGAGTAACAAATTATGTTTTTATTAGTTCACATTAATCTAAGACCAGCCTTACTTAGCTCATGCCCATAGTCCACCTAAAGAGTAACAAATGAATGGGTCTCTTACAGAAGCATACCAATAACAATATTAATACATCCATGAAAATTTTAAGTGAATTTTTCAAAAGTCTGAACCCAGTATATTCAGAGATGTGTTTCCAAAAAAAATTTTATGCATCTTATTTCATTAATTTTTAAACAAAAGAATATCTACTCAACATTTTACATTCAGCACTATTCCTTTTCACTTATGAATAGTATATAATTAAATATTGTTGAATACATATATACCTGCTAACTAAACAGAACGGCTACAATACTGTACATATATGTAGAGGAAGGGAGCAGGCTGACTGTCTCCCTCTCTTCCTCATTTTCACTCTCCTCTTTACTCCCATCCCCTCTCATTGTATCTATGTAATTCAAGACTCTCAAAATATGCTCACTACTCTTACTATTATGGTGAGGGAACAAAGTACCTGACTACTGTAAACTGCCATATTTCACTTCTTCATATGGCACTTATTTTATGTTGCTATACAAATTTTGTTACAAAGTTTACCCCATATCAAAACTGATCATCTATGACATAAAGTTGGGCAAAAATCTGAAAATTATCTGGATTCTGGATCCTTCATGAGATATTTTCCCTCCATGCTTAAGGCATGCCTATTATTTTAGAGGAAGACCTAGTGTAATTTCTTAGTGTAAACACCCACCCATGTGGTCAACTGCTTTGTGGATGTGTTCCAAAACATACTCTCTCTGGTGTTTGTAACTCTTTTTAATTTTATCACCCCATACCTTCTCTCCTAGGTAGTAGGATGGTAGACAGCACCCACCCAGGAAGGTACTACCATCCAGCCAAGTGAGTGCAAAACGAAAGCCTGTACAGTGGACCCCCGCATAACGATTACCTCCGAATGTGACCAATTATGTAAGTGTATTTATGTAAGTGCGTTTGTACGTGTATGTTTGGGGGTCTGAAATGGACTAATCTACTTCACAATATTTCTTATGGGAACAAATTCGGTCAGTACTGGCACCTGAACATACTTCTGGAGTGAAAAAATATCGTTAACCGGGGGTCCACTGTACTTGTTTTTATGATGGTAGGATTGCTGGTGCCTTTTTTCTGTCTCAAACATGCAAGATTTCAGGTACATCTTGCTACTCCTACTTACACTTAGGTCACACTACACATGAATGTACAAGCGTATATATACACACCCCTCTGGGGTTTCTTTTATTTTCTTATTAGTTCTTGTTCTTATATATTTCCTCTTATGTCCATGGGGAAGTGAAACAGAATTCTTCCTCCATAAACCATGCATGTCGTAAGAAGCGACTAAAATGCCGGAAGCAAGGGTCTAGTAACCTCTTCTCCTGTACACATTACTAAAGTTGAAATGAGAGACTTTAATTTTTCTTTTGGGCCACCCTGCTTTGGTGGGATATGGCCAGTTTGTTGAAAGAAGATCTTCTCTCCTAGATAGTAGGTTGGTAGACAGCAACCACCCAGGGAGGTACTACTGTCCTGCCAGGTAAGTGTGAAATGGAAACCTGTAATTGTTTTACATGAAGATAGGATTGCTGGTGTCTTTTTTCTGTCTCATAAACATGCAAGATTTCAGGTACATCTTGCTACTTCTACTTGCACTTAGGTCACACTGCGCATACATGTACAAGCATATATATATATATATACACACCCCTCTGGGTATTCTTCTATTTTCTTTCTAGTTCTTCTTTTTGTTTATTTCCTCTTATCTCCATTGGGAAGTGGAACAGAATTCTTTCTCTGTAAGCCATGCGTGTCGTAAGAGGCGACTAAAATGCCGGAAGCAAGGGGCTAGTAACCCCTTCTCCTGTATATATTACTAAATGTAAAAGGAGAAACTTTCGTTTTTCCTTTTGGACCACCCCGCCTCGGTGGGATACGGCCGGTGTGTTGAAAGAAAGAAAGAAGAAAATGTGGGATACCAAGTATATCTTGCTACTTCTACTTGCACTTAGGTCACTCTATACATGCATGTACACAAACATTTATACATAGTCCTCTGGGTTTTCTTCTATTTTCTTAATAATTCTAGTTCTTGTTTATTTCCTCTTATCTCCATGGGAAAGTGGAACAGAATTCTTCCTCTGTAAGCCATACTTGTCATAAGAGGTGACTAAAATGACTGGAGCAAGGGGCTAGTAACCCCCATCTCCTATATACATTACTAAATTTAAAGAGATAAATTTTCATTTTTCTTTTTAGGTCACCCTGCCTTGTTGGGATACAACCAGTTCGTAGGCAAAATAATCTCTGGATATTAATCATGACACCAAAATGAAATGTTACTAATAATGCTGGCGCTGCTAAGAAGAGAAACAAGCATGAAATTCTGGGAATTAAAAAAAAAAAATTGCAAAGCTTCAATGTGGTGTACGTGTGATTGCCCTGCCAAGTTTGTGGCCCAGTATATCTGGCAGCATTTTTACTTATTGTGGTATACTTGATAAAGCCTACTGTGGGTGACATGTTGTACATGCTTTGATTGCTAAAGTGTCTTTGAAATTACCAATTGTTGATTTACACAACTGTCTCCCTATAAAATTTTTTGGAGATATTCCATCTGACATCTAACTTTTATGTATCAAGTTCCATTAGTAATCATTGCCCTCATTAGTCATTTCAGTGTTTGACAGTAATATCTGATTTATCTTACTATTTCTGGTACTGGTACTTGCTCAATTTAAAAATACTAGTATGTCTTTATTTGCATTCATAGCGTACTTCTCTGCCATTTCCTGTTTCCCTTTATGTTTACTGTATAATATAAAAATAATACAATAAAAAAAATAATATAACCTGTTGAAAGCCACCAAGAAGTTCTGTTACATCCATATCTGAATTAACAGTGAATGTAAGAAGTCGGTAACCAGTCAACCTTGCTAGAAGTTTAACCACAGATGTTTTCCCAACTCCAGACTCACCAACCTTTAAATAAAAAAAAACAAATATCATAAATCATACAAATTTTAAAATGCAATTATGAAACTACATAAAAGCCACACATCTCTCTAAACATAAATACCGTGGACCCCCGCATAGCGAACGCCTTGCATAGCGAACAATCCGCATAGCGAACGCTTTGTTCGCCAAAATTTTGCCCCGCATAGTGGACAAAAACCCGCTCAGCGACCTTCGTCCGAGACGCGTCCATTGTTTACCAGCCAGCCTCCGCGGTAACATTCAAGCATACACTCGGAATATTTCGTATTATTACAGTGTTTTCGGTGCTGTTTCTGGAAAATAAGTGACCATGGGCCCCAAGAAAGCTTCTAGTGCCAACCCTGTGGTAAAAAGGGTGAGAATTAGTATGGAAATTAAGAAAGATTTTGAAGGGTTTGGGGCTAACCCTGAGAAGCCTATGCCAGTTGTGGAATCCATTGTGCCTACTTCAAAAATTAAGGAAATGTGTGCACAGTGGGTTGAACTGCAAACCTTTATGGATGAAAATCACCCTGACACAGCTGTTGCAAGCCGTGCTGGTGACTATTTCAATGACAATGTTAGGGCCCATTTTAGACAAATCGTAAAGGAACGGGAGGTACAGAGCTCTATGGACAGATTTGTTGTGCGACAGAGGTCCAGTGACTCTCAAGCTGGTCCTAGTGGCATTAAAAGAAGAAGGGAAGTAACCCCGGAAAAGGACTTGCTACCTCAAGTCCTAATGGAAGGGGATTCCCCTTCTAAACACTAACACTCTCTCTCCCCTCCTCCCATCCCATCAATCATCACCAGATCTTCAATAAAAGTAAGTGTTATGTAATTGTGCATGCCTTTTTCAGTTTGTGTGTACTAAAATTATCATTTTTTTGTGGTAAAAAAAATTTTTTTTCATACTTTTGGGTGTCTTGCACGGATTAATTTTATTTCCATTATTTCTTATGGGGAAAATTAATTCGCATAGCGAACATTTCGCATAACGACCAGCCCTCTTGCACGGATTAAGTTCACTATGCGGGGGTCCACTGTATAATTAATGTCACTGATATAAAAAGCATTGCTCAGCAAAAAAGAATAAGCACCATCATAAGCAAAATCCAAGTCAGTGAAAAAATTGATTCCTTAACGTTTCATGTTGACTGTGAAGAAGTCTTCTTCATTTGTAAGTTAGTCTGAGAGCCACATAACAAAGTATGGTAACATGAGTTTCATAGCTCCAATCTTCCCCACACCTGCATTTTTATCCTTGTTTGAATTTAGTACTTATTCTTTCTGCCATGCAATTCCTCACATAATAAGAGAAGATAGTAAACATTAAAGTAATTACAGTGGTACCCCGAGTTTCAGCCATAATTCATTCCAGAAGGCTGTTCAAGTGCCGATACCGAACAAATTTGTTCCATAAAGGAATAATGTAAATTAGATTAGTCTGTTTCAGACCCCCAAAAATACACTTACAAAAGTACTTACAATAATACACTTACATATCTGCTCGAGTTGGGAGCTGTACGAAACTCGGGGTACTACTGTATTTATACAATCAGTTCATTCTGTATAACATGTGTGAATATATTAACTATTAAATTTTTTTTTTAGTGCATCAGCCATTTCCCACCAAGGCAGGGTGACTCAAAAAGAAAGAAAAACCAAAAAAGAAAGAAAAATACTTTCATCATCATTCAACACTTTCACCATCACTCACTGTCTTTGCAGAGGAGCTCAGATATGACAGTTTAGAAGTCCCTCCAAACTGCCAATATCCCAAACCCCTCCTTTAAAGTGCAGGCATTGTACTTCCCATTTCCAGGGCTCAAGTCCAGCTAACTGGTTTTCCTGAATCCCTTCACAAAACATTACCCTCCTCACACTCCAACAGCTCGTCAGGTCCCAAAAACCATTCATCTCCATTCACTCCTATCTAACACGCTCACACATGCTTGCTGGAAGTCCAAGCCCCTCACCCACAAAACCTCCTTTACCCCCTTCCTCCAACCTTTTTGAACCCTGCCTTCCTTCCCCTACAGATTTAAACACTCTCCAAGTCATTCTACTCTGTTTGATTTTCTCTAAATGACCAAACCACCTCAACCTTTCTTCAGCCCTCTGAATAATACTGGGACATCTCCACTGCCTCCAGCTGCCTCCTCGCTGCAGCATTTACAACCCAAGCTTCACACTCGTATAAGAGTGTTGGTACCACTATATTTTCGTACATTCCCTTCTTTGTCTCCATGGATAACGTGTTTTATCTCCACAGATACCTCAATGTACCACTCACCTTTTTACCTTCATCAATTCTATGGTTAACCTCATCTTTCATAAACCCATCTGCTGACAAGTCAACTCCTAAATATCTGAAAACATTCACTTCTTCCATACTCCCTCTCTCCAATGTGATATCCAATTTTTCTTTAACTAAATCATTTGATACCCTTATCACCTTACTTTTATCTATGTTCACTTTCAACTTTCTATCTTTACACACCCTCTCAAACTATCCCACTAACCTCTGTAACTTTTCTTTAGAATTTCCCAAAGTATCATAAGTAAAAGGTAATTGTGTCAACTCCCATTTCGTATTTTTTTTTTTTTAACAAGTCAGCCGTCTCCCACCGAAGCAGGGTGACCCAAAAAGAAAATACTTTCATCATCATTCAACACTTTCACCTCACTCACACATAATCATTGTTTTTGCAGAGGTGCTCAGAACACAACAGTTTAGAAGCATATACGTATATAGATACACAATATATCCCTCCAAACCCCTAATATCCCGATTCCCCATAATTTAATCCCACCCCTCTCCCCAACACTTCTTTTACAACCCCATCTATAAATATATTAAACAACCATGGTGACATTACACATCCCTGTCTAGGACCTACTTTTACAGGGAAGTAATCTCCCTCTCTCCTACACATCCTAACTTGAGCCTCACTATCCTCATAAAAACTCTTTACAGCATTTAGTAGCTTACCACCTATTCCATACACTTGCACCATCTGCCACATTGCTCCCCTATCCACTCTATCATATGTCTTTTCTAAATCCATAAATGCAATGAAAACTTCCCTACCTGTATCTAAATACTATTCACATATATACTTCAATGTTAACACTTGCTCTACACATCCCCTACCCACTCTAAAGCCTCCTTGCTCATCTGCAATCCTACTCTCTCTCTTACCTCCAATTCTACTAAGTGTGTCTGATAAATCGCTGCCCTAAACACATGAGTACTATAATGATGTATAGGCTTTTCAAAATGTTTGAATATGTTAACCCTACACTGTTTTAATATATGTCTAACTTTCACTGGCCGTCGCATAGAGCTACAACACTGAAGCCAGAATCTGTCAAGTTGTTCTGTGTCACTCAGATAAGCTAAGAGTGATAAATTTTGGCCTAGATATGAGAGAATAGGTCTCTGTGGTGACTGTGCACCATGTAAAAAAAAATCGTGCCCCATGAAGTTTAATTGGTTTAGGACTGGAAGTAGCTTGAAAGTGAGCTCAAAGTAGCAAAAATATTTGATTTTTGTCAATATTTCAGAGGATGGGTAAGGCCCCCCTACACCCCAGTCTGTTTTGTGCGTTTTTAATAAGTCCGATTCAATAATTGTGACACTGTAAAATTGACCCATCATTTCAGGAAAAGAAGAAAATCATGTGCGTGTGTGTGTGTGTGTGTGTGTGTGTGTGTGTGTGTGTGTGTGTGTGTGTGTGTGTGTGTGTGTGTGTGTGTGTGTGTGTGTGTGTGTGTGTGTGTGTGTGTGTGTGTGTGTATGTGTGTGTATGTGTGTGTATGTGTGTGTATGTGTGTGTGTGTGTGTGTGTGTGTGTGTGTGTGTGTGTGTGTGTGTGTGTGTGTGTGTGTGTGTGTGTGTGTGTGTGTGTGTGTGTGTGTGTGTGTGTGTGTGTGTGTGTGAATTCAAAACAGAATGCAAATGTAGTGTAGGAGAGACCTGGGGATATAATTAATGAACAGAGAAAATGTTTTGCTGAAATTTTAATTTTGTGTAAAATTGGCCAAACTACTGACTTTTGTACACTTTATAGAGTATTTAGTTGTAATAATTGAATGGGCTGTTTATTGTGCTCAATCAACAGAACGGAAGACAAATTTCAATGAGCAGCACAACCAACATAACCCGAACCAGCATGGTTTTAGAGCAGGACGATCATGTCTGTCACAGCTGCTGAACCATTATGACAGAATTACGGGGCACTGGAAGACGACCAAAACGCAAATGTGATTTACACAGATTTTGTAAAGGCGTTTGACAATGCGATCATGGAGTGATAGCGCACAAAATGAAGGCCATGGGCATTACGGGGAAGGTACGCAGATGGATTTTCAGTTTCCTAACACACAGAACACAAAAAGTAGTAGTGAACAGGGCAAGATCCAGCATCAGCGAGGTCAAAAGCTCAGTGCCCCAAGGCTGTCCTGGCACCTCTGCTGTTCCTCATCCTCATAGCAGACATAGACAAAAACACCCGGCACACTTTTGTATCATTTGCAGAAAACTCTAAAATAAGTATGAAAGTCAGTACGGTAGAGGACACTGAAAAAGTACAGGAAGACAAACAGGGTTTTCCAGTGGGCAGTGGAAAAAACATGATGTTCAACGGTGATAAGTTCCAGCTGCTTAGGTATGGAACGAATGAAGAACTCAAAAGGAGCACTATATACAAAACTCAAGAGGGTCACCAAATAGAACATAAGGAACTCATAAAAGACCTAGGAATAATTATGTCAGCGGACCTTTCTTTTAAAGACCATAACAAGACAAAGATCAAGACAGCCAGAAAAATGACTGGGTGGGTATTGAGACTTTCAAAACAAGGGAAATAATGCCGATGGTGACACTCTTCAAATCGCTAGTGCTCCCTCACTTAGAATATTGCTCAGTGCTGACGGCCCCATTAAGGGCAGGAGAAATATCGGAGCTGGAACAAAGACAGAAATCATTTACGGCTCACACTGAGCCAGTAAAGTACCTAAACTACTGGGAACGCCTGCAAGTCTTGAACATGTACTCACTGGAGCGGAGGAGAGAAAGGTGCATGATAATATATACCTGGAAGGTACTCGAGGGCTTGGTCCCAAAACTACACACTGCCATAACAACATACTGGAGTGAGAGATATGGGAGGAAGTGTAAAATGAACCCAGTGAGGAGCAGGGGTGTGGTGGGGAAAATAAGGGAACACTGTATCAACATCCAGGGTCCCAGACTTTTCAACATCTTACCAGAAGATATCAGAAACACTGCTGGAACAAGTGTTGAAGCCTTCAAGAGGAAACTAGACAAGTATCTTCACCAGGTGCCAGATCAACCAGGCTGTGATGGATATGTGGGGCAGTGGGCCTCCAGCAGCAACAGCCTGGTTGACCAGGCAAGCACCAGACGAGCCTGGCCCATGGCTGGGCTCAGAGAGTAGATATACTCTCGAAATTTTTCAAAGGTATATATCAAAGGTAGCTAAGAATCTGGTCAAGAGTAATAATGGAATCGACTTATAACAGGTCATTGCAGCAAAATCAAGAATGTATAAACTGCACCCAGACTACTAACTATAAGCCTGCATGATTCCGTAAGTTCCCATCAAATTTCGTACTTTTGGTGCTGTTACCTCCAGAAAAAGATTCTCTACCATTTCAGAAAAAAAATTAATTAAAAAAAAAAAGTGGACATTGGAGCAATATTAATTTTGGAGGTCTGGACAGTGAACGGGTTAATTATTTCTACAAACATTTGAATTTTGAACTGGGATCTGAACCCTATATCAAAATTTCACTTACAGAAAAATAATTTGTCCTTACCATTATAGCCATCCAGTTCATGCTGACACAATTTATGAGGCTCTCTAGCACAGGAAGTTGGTGGTGCATCATATAGAGGTCTCCACTGTTGTCTTCTTCACTCTGTAAAAAATATATATACAATATTGAAAAGTGTGCATGCAACTTATCAGAAACTTATGCAATTGTTAATTTATCAATACAGTAGGGCCCCTTCTGACAATGTTAATGAATTCCAGATAATTCATTGTAAGAAAATTGCTTGTTACATCAAATCTATTTTCCCCTAAGAAACAATATAAAATATAATAATGCATTCCAAAGAATATTTATCAAATATTTAACATTAAGCACCACTTCTTTCCAAGTGTGAAGGTGGGTAGTGTGAGGGTGAATGATGCATGTATGAAGATGAATGATACAGGTGTGAGGGTGGGTGTTTCACACCCAAATAAGAGTGTTGATACCACTATACTCTCATACATTCCCTCTTTTGCCTCCTTGGATAACATTTTGTCTCCATTAATGCCACAATGCTCCACCCACCTCTTTCCCCTCTTCAATTTTATGGTTCACCTCATCTTTTCAAAGACCCATCTTCTGACAAGTCCATCCCTATATGTATATAAATACAGAAATGAAATGAAAGAAACAAACTAAATATTGCAAAATCATCAGGTATCCTCATTTGAGGGTATATACAAAATATTAACTTACATAATCTCCATTATGATTTCTGTTGATGTGTGACTGACCAACTTGTAATGATGTTATTGTAATGTGGAATCTTCCAGTACTTTGATAACTTGGATAGTCTTCCCCAAATACAGAGTCATATAAATCAAACACATTTTTCTTGTCTTCACTTGTCCTCATGCGATCAGAATAGATTAAGCCCACATACTGGCCTGGGTTGTATGACTCAGAAGACTGATGCTTGATCATGATGTCACACCACCTGTCAAACATAAACTGTAATAGGCAGTGGGTACAATACAAACACATTCACATTATACTCAGCTGCAGATACAATACAAACATGTAACAATGTACAGGTGTCCCTTGCCTTATGTGATTCTGGCCAATGGTGCATAAAACAAAGTCACACATAGCAAACCATTATAACACATAATAAATAGGGATGTGTTCTCAGACTACACCAATTTCACATTATTTTTTTCTTGCTTAGTTTTTTACCAAATGAATTTAAAGTCTCTTTTTTCTCAATAGTTCTTGCTCTTCTTTATTTTCTCTATTCTCTATGGGGAAGTGGAAAAGAATCTTTCCTCCGTAAGCCATGCATGTTGTATGAGGCAATTAAAATGCTGGGGTCAATGGGCTAGTAACCCCTTCTCTTGTAGAAAATACTAAAAAAGTGAAGAAGAAAAACTTTATAAAACTGGGATGCTTGAATGTGCATGGATGTAGTGTGGATGATAAGAAAAAGCTGATTGCTAATGTTATGAATGAAATTAAGTTGGATGTCCTAGCTCTAAGTGAAACAAAACTGAAGGGGGTAGGTAATTAATTTAGGAGTATCTGAGAGAGTTAGAGCTAAGGAAGGGGTAACAATAATGTTGAAGGATCAGTTATAGAAGGAGAAGAGGGAATATAAATTTATAAATTCAAGGATTATGTGGATTAAAATGGGTCATAATAAGTGTGTATGCACCTACAGAAGAGAGGAGTGTAGAGGAGAGAGAGAGAGATTTTGGGAGATGTTAAGCGTGTGTGTAGAAACTTTTGAACCAAGTGAGAAAGTAATTGAGGTAGGGGAC
>NW_027195535.1:0-75000 GCF_038502225.1 Cherax quadricarinatus | reverse complement strand
AAAGTACAGAAGACAGAGAACTCAGGAAAATAAAGAGATTAGCCGAAGAGCCAGAAACGAATATGCACAAATAAGAAGGGAGGCTCAGAGACAATATGAAAATGACATAGCATCAAAAGTAAAGACTGACCCGAAGCTGTTGTACAGCCACATCAGGAGGAAAACAACAGTCAAGGACCAGGCAATCAGACTGAGGAAGGGTGATGGGGAATTCACAAGAAACGACCGAGAGGTATGTCAGGAGCTCAACACAAGATTTAAAGAGGTATTTACAGTGGAAACCAGTAGGACTCCAGGAAATCAGAACAGGGGGGCACACCAGCAAGTGCTGGATGAGGTACATATAACCAAGGAGGAGGTGAAGAAGCTGCTATGTGAACTTGACACCTCAAAGGCGGTGGGACCAGACAACATCTCTCCATGGGTCCTTAAAGAGAGAGCAGAGATATTGTGTGAGCCATTAACAAAGATCTTCAACACATCATTTGAAACTGGGCAACTCCCTGAGGTATGGAAAATGGCAAATGTAGTCCCAATTTTTAAGAAGGGAGACAGACATGAAGCACTAAACTACAGACCTGTATCACTAACGTGTATAGCATGCAAGGTCATGGAGAAGATCATCAGGAGGAGAGTGGGGGAGCACCGGGAAAGAAACAAGTGTATAATTTACAACCAGCACGGTTTCAGGGAAGGAAAATCCTGTGTCACAAACCTACTAGAGTTTTATGACAAGGTGACAGAAGTAAGACAAGAGAGAGAGGGGTGGATCGACTGCATATTTTTGGACTGCAAGAAGGCCTTCGACACAGTTCCTCACAAGAGGTTACTGCAAAAGCTAGAGGATCAGGCACACACAACAGGAAAGGCACTGCAATGGATCAGAGAATACCTGACAGGGAGGCAACAACGAGTCTTGGTACGCGACGAGGTGTCAGAGTGGGCGCCTGTGACAAGCGGGGTTCCAGAGGGGTCAGTCCTAGGACCTGTGCTGTTTTTGGTATATGTGAACGACATAACGGAAGGGATAGACTCAGAAGTGTCCTTGTTTGCAGATGATGCGAAGTTAATGAGAAGAATCAAATCGGATGAGGACCAGGCAGGACTACAAAGAGACCTGGACAGGCTACACGCCTGGGAAGGGCAAAGAAGACTGCAGACACAATATAGTTTAGATGGCCAAAGACTGCAAACCTCACTCAAGGAAAAAGATCTGGGGGTGAGTATAACACCGAGCATATCTCCTGAGGCGCACATCAATCAGATAACTGCTGCAGCATACGGGCGCCTGGCAAACCTACGGATAGCGTTCCGATACCTCAGTAAGGATTCGTTTAAGACTCTGTATACCATTTATGTCAGGCCCATACTGGAGTATGCAGCACCAGTTTGGAATCCACACCTAGTCAAGCACGTCAAGAAATTAGAGAAAGTGCAAAGGTTTGCAAGACTATTCCCAGAGCTACGGGGATTGTCCTACGAAGAAAGATTGAGGGAAATCGGCCTGAAGACACTGGAGGACAGGAGGGTCAGGGGAGACATGATAACGACATATAAAATACTGCGCGGAATAGACAAGGTGGACAAAGACGGGATGTTCCAGAGAAGGGACACACACACAAGAGGTCACAATTGGAAGTTGAAGACTCAGATGAATCAAAGGGATGTTAGGAAGTATTTCTTCAGTCATAGAGTAGTCAGGCCGTGGAATAGCCTAGAAAGTGACGTAGTGGAGGTGGGAACCATACATAGTTTTAAGGCGAGGTATGATAGAGCTCATGAGACAGGAAGAGAGAGGACCTAGTAGCAATCAGCGAAGAGGCGGGGCCAGGAGCTGTGACTCGACCCCTGCAACCACAAATAGGTGAGTACACACACACACACACACACACACACACACACACACACACACACACACACACACACACACACACACACACACACACACACACAGGTCAGTCAGAGTCAGAGCAGAACAGAGCAGCAAGGGCAAGCACACACACAACCATCCTCAGAACTCCACAACCTATCACACCATCCCAACACACGCTACAATCCATACCCACAGCTTCCACCCAACACCAAGCTATAGAATCCCACAGTATGCTACCAGGTCTCCCACCCTCACAGGCCCCCCAAACCACAGTGTTGAAAAGGAAACTGAAGGTATGGTACACAAACACTGATGGAATAACAAATAAGTGGGAGGAGTGGCACGAAAGAGTCAAAGAGGCATCACCGGACATCATAGCTCTCACAGAAACCAAGCCTACAGGTATGATAACAGATGCCAGCTTTCCAACGGGATACCAGATCCTGAGGAAAGACAGAGGGAACAGGGGGGGGTGGAGGAGCGGCACTGCTGATCAAAAACCGATGGAATTTTGATGAGCTGGAGAGAGGAGACAGCGGAGAAGAAAGTGATTACATAGCGAGAACGCTTCACTCTGGAGGTCCCAAGGTGGTGATAGCAGTGATGTATAACCCACCACAGAACAGCAGGAGGCCAAGGCAAAAGTACGACGAGAGAAATAGAGCGATGGTTGACACACTGGCTGCAGTGGCCAGAAAAGCTCATGGATGCAGAGCAAAGCTCCTGATCATGGGTGACTTTAACCACAAGGAGATCGATTGGGAGAACTTGGAGCCACATGGTGGCCAAGATACATGGAGGGCTAAGATGATGGAGGTGGTACTGGAAAACTTCATGTACCAACATATAAGGGACACTACAAGAGAGAGAGAGGAGAGGATGACCCAGCAAGACTGGACTTAATATTCACCTTGAGTAGTGCAGATATCGAAGACATCACATATGAAAGACCCATTGGGGCCAGTGATCATGTAGTTTTAAGCTTCGAATACACAGTAGAGCTACAAGTGGAGGGAGAAGCAGGAAGGCCAGGACGAATGAAGCCAAACTACAAGAAAGGGGACTACACGGGAATGAGGAACTTCCTGAATGGGGTTCAGTGGGACAGAGAACTAGCAGGGAAGCCAGTTAATGAGATGATGGAATATGTAGCAACAATATGCAAGGAGGCTGAGGAGAGGTTTGTACCCAAGGGTAACAGGAATAATGAAAAAGCCAGGATGAGCCCATGGTTCACCTAAAGGTGGAGGGAGGCAAAAACCAAGTGTGCTAGGGAATGGAAGAAATATAGAAGGCAAAGGACCCAGGAGAATAAGGAGAGCAGTCGTAGAGCCAGAAACGAATATGCACAGATAAGAAGGGAGGCCCAAAGACAATATGAAAACGACATAGCAGCGAAAGACAAATCTGACCCGAAACTGTTATACAGCCACATCAGGAGGAAAACAACAGTCAAGGACCAGGTAATGAGGCTAAGGAAGGAAGGAGGAGAGACAACAAGAAATGACCGTGAAGTACGTGAGGAACTCAACAAGAGATTCAAAAAAGTGTTCACAGAGGAGACAGAAGGGGCTCCAGAAAGACGGAGAGGTGGGGCACACCACCAAGTGCTGGACACAGTGCACACAACCAAGGAAGAAGTGAAGAGGCTTCTGAATGACCTAGATACCTCAAAGGCAATGGGGCCAGATAACATCTCCCCATGGGTCCTGAGAGAGGGAGCAGAGGCACTGTGTGTACCCCTAACAACAATGTTCAATACAACTATCGAAACAGGGAGACTGCCTGAAGCATGAAAGACAGCAAATGTAGTCCCAATCTTTAAAAAAGGAGACAGACATGAAGCACTAAACTACAGACCAGTGTCACTGACATGTATAGTATGCAAAATCATGGAGAAGATTATCAGAAGAGTGGTGGAACACCTAGAAAGGAATGATCTCATTAACAGCAGCCAACATGGTTTCAGGGACAAGAAATCCTGTGTCACAAACCTACTGGAGTTCTATGACATGGTGACAGCAGTAAGACAAGAGAGAGAGGGGTGGGTGGATTGCATATTCTTGGACTGCAAGAAGGCGTTTGACACAGTTCCACACAAGAGATTAGTGCAAAAACTGGAGGACCAAGCAGGGATAACAGGGAAGGCACTACAATGGATCAGGGAATACTTGTCAGGAAGACAGCAGCGAGTCATGGTATGTGGCGAGGTGTCAGAGTGGGCACCTGTGACCAGCGGGGTCCCACAGGGGTCAGTCCTAGGACCAGTGCTGTTTCTGGTACTATTTGTGAACGACATGACGGAAGGAATAGACTCTGAGGTGTCCCTGTTTGCAGATGACGTGAAGTTGATGAGAAGAATTCGCTCGATCGAAGACCAGGCAGAACTACAAAGGGATCTGGACAGGCTGCAGACCTGGTCCAGCAATTGGTTCCTGGAGTTCAATCCCACCAAGTGCAAAGTCATGAAGATTGGGGAAGGGCAAAGAAGACCGCAGACAGAGTACAGTCTAGGTGGCCAGAGACTACAAACTTCACTCAAGGAAAAAGATCTTGGAGTGAGTATAACACCAGGCACATCTCCTGAAGTGCACATCAACCAAATAATGGCTGCAGCATATGGGCACCTAGCAAACCTCAGAACAGCATTCCAACATCTTAATAAGGAATCGTTCAGGGCCCTGTACACCGTGTACGTTAGGCCCATATTGGAGTATGCGGCACCAGTTTGGAACCCACACCTAGCCAAGCAAGTAAAGAAACTAGAGAAAGTGCAAAGGTTTGCAACAAGACTAGTCCCAGAGCTAAGAAGTACATCCTACGAGGAGAGGTTAAGGGAAATCAACCTGACGACACTGGAGGACAGGAGAGATAGGGGGGACATGATAACGACATACAAAATACTGAGAGGAATTGACAAGGTGGAGAAAGACAGGATGTTCCAGAGATTGGACACAGTAACAAGGGGACACAGTTGGAAGTTGTAGACACAGATGAATCACAGCGATGTTAGGAAATATTTCTTCGTAGTCAGTAAGTGGAATAGTTTGGGAAGTGATGTAGTGGAGGCAGGATCCATACATAGCTTTAAGCAGAGGTATGATAAAGCTCACAGTTCAGGAAGAGTGACCTAGTAGCGATCAGTGAAGAGGCGAGGCTAGGAGCTCAGACTTGACCCCTGCAACCTCAACTAGGTGAGTACAACTAGGTGAGTACACACACACACACACACACACACACAATTTCATACACTTAAGAAATGCTTAAGCCATTTGGTTTGCAGAGAATCTGTCAAGTCTACAGTATTCCAAGCTCCTGCAATGAGAAATTATAGCTTAATTATACAAGCCTGATTTCTAAGGAAAGGAACCGGTTTTGTAAGTTATCAGTGAGAGACGGCCAGCGTGCTTGTTAAAATTTTCAAAAAATGCTGTAAGTTTTCCACAGTGTGGTGAAGCTACCAGTGTCACCTGTAAATATTCAGTGTGATGAAGCTTGC
Organism: Cherax quadricarinatus; assembly: GCF_038502225.1. Taxonomy (NCBI): domain Eukaryota; kingdom Metazoa; phylum Arthropoda; class Malacostraca; order Decapoda; family Parastacidae; genus Cherax; species Cherax quadricarinatus. The sequence goes on along the minus strand of NW_027195535.1, from coordinate 69,628 downwards.
AATGTCAGCTTTAAACATTCTGTGTGGTAAAACTTGTAATACCAGCTTCAAATATTCTGTATAGTGAAGCTTGCAATGTAAGCTTCAAACATTCAGTGTGGTGAAGCTGGAAACATCACCTACAAACATTGTGTGGTAAAGCGGGCAACATCACTCATAAACAGTGAAGTGACCCATCCAACATCATTTACAAAGATTCACAAAGATAATGGTAGACCTTTAAGCATTCAACCTCTCCTCCTAAAGTAAATATCAAATTTTGATGTATGTTCTAAGCAACTTTCTCTCTAAATGTTATTCAAATTAGGTTAGGTCTGACTGCTGATATTAAGCAAAATTTTATATTCAGTCATAACATACCATAATGCCAATACGTAAATGCAATGATACATACAGGTGAAAGAAACTGTGAAGAGAAAATATTTATCAAATACTAATCATATTTTCATTACCATTTCACAATTAGTATACATTTAACATTCATAACCAAAGCAATGTGTTGATTAGGAGGCTGGAATAAAGTAAAGCGGTACCCCCGAGTTTCGCACAGCTCCCAACTCAAACAGTTATGTAAGTGTATTATAGTAAGTGCTTTTGTAAGTGTATTTTTGGGGGGTCTGAAATGGACTAATCTAATTTACATTATTCCTTATGGGAACAAATTCATTCGGTAATGGCACTCGAACAGCCTTCTGGAACGAATTATGGCCAAAACTCAGGGTACCACTGTATTGTAGAAACATAAAAATCATCGCATTCTTTAACCCTTTCACTGTCTCCCAGGGTAGGAGTCGTCCTCAAAAATCTTGGAGGGAGGCAGTAAAGGAGGTTTTGAGGGCTAGGGGCTTGGACTTCCAGTAAGCATGCGTGAGCATGTTAGATAGGAGTGAATGGAGACGAATGGTTTTTGGGACCTGATGAGCTGTTGGACTGTGAGCAGGGTAATGTTTTGTGAAGGGATTCAGGGAACCCAGTTAGCCAGACTTGAGTCCTGGAAATGGGAAGTACAATGCCTGCACTTTAAAGGAGGGGTCTGGGATATTGGCAGTTTGGAGGGATTTCTAAACTGTCGTATCTGAGCACTTCTGCAAAGACAGTGATTATGTATGAGTGATGGAGGAAGTAGTGAATGATGATGAAAGTATTTCTCTTTCTTTTTTGGGTCTTTTCTTTCTTATTGGGAAATGGCCGATGTGTAAGACACACACACACACACACACACACACACACACACACACACACACACACACACACACACACACACACACACACACACACACACACACACACACACAAAAGTTTTTGATGACAGTAGTTACATATATGTTCATCTTAATCATAGCATCCTCAAATATGCAGTGATGGCAAATTTTGGCTTAGAAATGAAAGAATGTGTCTATGCAGTGGGTTAACACATTATAAAAAAAAACAAATTTTGCACTATGCAGTGCATGATTGGAACAGCTAACCTCTGACTTTGCATTTTTGACTAAAATAGAAACTTTAAGGCATTTGCTAGCGTGATTTTCATAGTTTTATTGGCCATCTTACTGTTACCTGATAAACTGGGAAAAATACTAGTGAAGTGGAGATCATTTTGGTTGGTTTCAATGCAGAAGTGGCCTGAAATAGGCATCAACTACTTACAATGTGAACAAACTTATAAAAAACTACTAAAGTAGGAACTACTCTTGCAAACAACATTCCTGAAACTCAACAACAGCTATCTGACATCCTTAGACAAGGATGTGTGATGTCACCGTGGTTGTTTAATATATTTATAGATGGGGTTGTAAGAGAAGTAAATGCGAGGGTCTTGGCAAGAGGCGTGGAGTTAAAAGATAAAGAATCACACACAAAGTGGGAGTTGTCACAGCTGCTCTTTGCTGATGACACTGTGCTCTTGGGAGATTCTGAAGAGAAGCTGCAGAGATTGGTGGATGAATTTGGTAGGGTGTGCAAAAGAAGAAAATTAAAGGTGAATACAGGAAAGAGTAAGGTTATGAGGATAACAAAAAGATTAGGTGATGAAAGATTGAATATCAGATTGGAGGGAGAGAGTATGGAGGAGGTGAATGTATTCAGATATTTGGGAGTGGACGTGTCAGCGGATGGGTCTATGAAAGATGAGGTGAATCATAGAATTGATGAGGGAAAAAGAGTGAGTGGTGCACTTAGGAGTCTGTGGAGACAAAGAACTTTGTCCTTGGAGGCAAAGAGGGGAATGTATGAGAGTATAGTTTTACCAACGCTCTTATATGGGTGTGAAGCGTGGGTGATGAATGTTGCAGCGAGGAGAAGGCTGGAGGCAGTGGAGATGTCATGTCTGAGGGCAATGTGTGGTGTGAATATAATGCAGAGAATTCGTAGTTTGGAAGTTAGGAGGAGGTGCGGGATTACCAAAACTGTTGTCCAGAGGGCTGAGGAAGGGTTGTTGAGGTGGTTCGGACATGTAGAGAGAATGGAGCGAAACAGAATGACTTCAAGAGTGTATCAGTCTGTAGTGGAAGGAAGGCGGGGTAGGGGTCGGCCTAGGAAGGGTTGGAGGGAGGGGGTAAAGGAGGTTTTGTGTGCGAGGGGCTTGGACTTCCAGCAGGCATGCGTGAGCGTGTTTGATAGGAGTGAATGGAGACAAATGGTTTTTAATACTTGACGTGCTGTTGGAGTGTGAGCAAAGTAACATTTATGAAGGGATTCAGGGAAACCGGCAGGCCGGACTTGAGTCCTGGAGATGGGAAGTACAGTGCCTGCACTCTGAAGGAGGGGTGTTAATGTTGCAGTTTAAAAACTGTAGTGTAAAGCACCCTTCTGGCAAGACAGTGATGGAGTGAATGATGGTGAAAGTTTTTCTTTTTCGGGCCACCCTGCCTTGGTGGGAATCGGCCAGTGTGATAATAAAAAAATAAATAATCTTTCTACTCGACTTCTACTAACCCCTGCAGAAATAGCTTCACTTAAAAATACTAGCGATAGTGCAAATGAACTGCCTATTATATTAGAAAAAGCTGCATACGTATAATCTCCAGCTATAGCATTACTCTTCAACAAATCACATGAGGAACAAATCTTCCACAATGCTCTCAAGAGCGCTAGGCTAACACCCATCCACAAAGATGGTGATTCAACTTATGCTAATAATTACAGACTGATTGCTAATCTTCCAATATTATCATAAATATAAGAAAAATTAATACATAAGCAATTGTAAACATACCTGACCAATCAAAATCCTCTCTATTAAATGATACAGCCAATAAAACCATAAAAACCACCTCAAAATCACTACTTAAACCAAACGCACAGTCAGTGTTTTGCTTTTTCCATCATGCACCACATGAGGCAGGATTTTTTTTATGCTGTGTACACTCACTGCACAAAACCATTCTCTCATATATAAGCCAAAATTTACCACTTACAGTTTATCCAAGTGAGTTGAGTGCATGACGCAAAACTATGCGAGGGACTCTGGCCTCAATGACGAAGTTCTGCTTGGATGCCACTGAATGGGTTAACAAGAAAAGTTTATTTCCACAATGCACATAGTTATGAAAATTGGACATTCATTGCTTCAGTCAATATTTACAAAGAGCCAAGGAGAAACAATGGTGAAAGGCAAAAGAATACTATTAAACAAGACTAAAAATGGAATACACCTTACCGAAAATCATAATTACCTGAACATATCTCGCAGGTTTAGCTCCCATGGTCCACCACAAATACCCCATAATCCTTGGTTCAAAATTTCTGCGATAGACTGATTGAACTTTACCATATTTGAAATTATTTCATATGGTAGGTCTGGATACATCATGCTCAGAATAAACTCTAAGTCCGCAGATGACAAAGCCTCAACATGTACCTTCAAAAAGACAAAATGTATTGACATGTACATATTAAACATATTCAAAATTTTACAAATCAATAATAAACATATTAGGTTGTAGGTTGGTAGACAGCAACCGCCCAGGGAGGTACTACCGTCCTGCCATGTGAGTGAAAATGAAAGCCTGTAATTGTTTTACATGATGGTAGGATTGCTGGTGTCCTTTTTTCTGCCTCATAAACATGCAAGATTTCAGGTACGTTTTGCTACTTCTACTTACACTTAGGTCACACTACACATACATGTACAAGCATATATATACACATCCCTCTGGGTTTTCTGCTATTTTCTTTCTAGTTCTTTTTCTTGTTTGTTTCCTCTTATCTCCATGGGGAAGTGGAACAGAATTCTTCCTCCGTAAGCCATGCGTGTTGTAAGAGGCGACTAAAATGCCAGGAGCAAGGGGCTAGTAACCCTTTCTCCTGTATAAATTACTAAATGTAAAAGGAGAAACTTTAGTTTTTCTTTTTGGGCCACCCCACCTCAGTGGGATACGGCCGGTTTGTTGAAAGATAGAAAGAATAATAAACATGAAAAACTTATTACAGTGCATTAAATAAAGGGTGCCTAGCTAACAAATGAGATGCATTTCTACAAAAAAGTTTGTAATGTAGTGAATACTTACAACCTTTATTCTCACAGAAACCCATGTCATAATCTTAGATACATTCCAAGACAATATTTCATATCAAATTTCCTTTTAAACAGTGAAATTAAAGAGGTGTACAGTCAAAGTTCATAATTTGTGGGGATTAGATTCATGGTGGTGATGCAAATCCAGAATCAATGGAAAATGAGAAATTTTGCCTGTTGGAATTTGTAAATAGATTTTTGGTCATATATCTATGGAGTTTTTCTTCTTCTCTTTTTTAGTAAATGTCTACAGGAGAAGGGGTTACTAGCCCATTGCTCCCGGCATTTTAGTCGCCTCATATGACACGCATGGCTTACGGAGGAAAGATTCTTTTCCACTTCCCCATGGACAATAGAAGAAATAAAGAAGAACAAGAGCTATGTAGAAAAAGGAGAAAAACCTAGATCTTTCTTTCAACACACCGGCTGTATCCCACCGAGGCGGGGTGGCCCAAAAGGAAAAACGAAAGTTTCTCCTTTTGCATTTAGTAATATATACAGGAGAAGAGGTTACTAGCCCCTTGCTCCCGGCATTTTAGTCGCCTCTTACAACATGCATGGCTTACGGAGGAAGAATTCTGTTCCACTTCCCCATGGAGGTAAGAGGAAATAAAGAAGAAGAACTAGAAAGAAAATAGAAGAAAACCCAAAGGGGTGTGTATATATATGCTTGTACATGTATGTGTAGTGTGACCTAAGTGTAAGTAGAAGTAGCAAGACATACCTGAAATCTTGCATGTGTATGAGACAGAAAAAAAAAGACACCAGCAATCCTACCATCATGTAAAACAGTTACAGGCTTCAGTTTTACATTCACTTGGCAGGACTGTAGTACCTCCCTGGGCCATTGCTGTCTACCAACCTACTACCTAGGAAAAACCTAGATGTATGTATATATATATGCATGTGCATGTCTGTGAAGTGTGACCAAAGTGTAAGTTGGAGTAGCAAGATATCCCTGTTATCAAGCGTGTTTATGAGACAGAAAAAGACACCAGCAATCCTACCATCATGCAAAACAGTTACAGGTTTCTGTTTCACAGTCATCTGGCAGGACGGTAGTACTTCCCTGGGTGGTTGCTGTCTACCAACCTACTACCTGCACTCTGAAGGAGGGGTGTTAATGTTGCAGTTTAAAAACTGTAGTGTAAAGCACCCTTCTGGCAAGACAGTGATGGAGTGAATGATGGTGAAAGTTTTTCTTTTTCGGGCCACCCTGCCTTGGTGGGATTCGGCCAGTGTGATAATAAAATAAAATAAAAATCTATGGAGCAAAACAGGATGACTTCAACAGTGTATAAATCTGTAGTGGAGGGAAGGCAGAGTAGGGGGTCACCCTAGGAAAGGTAGGAGAGGGTAAAGTAAGTTTTGTATGTGAGGGGCTTGGACATCCAGCAGGCATGTGTGAGTATGCTAGGCAGGAGTGGAGGCATGTGGTTTCTATAACTCGACACGCTGTTGGAGTGTGAGAACGGTCACATTTATGAAGGGATTCAGGGAAACTGGTTAGCGGACTTGAGTCCTGGAAGTGGATGGTACAGTGCCCATGCCCTGAAGGATGGGTGGGGATATTTGTAGTTTGGAGGGGCATCTGAACTGCAGTTATCAATGCACTTCTGCCAAAAGAGTGATAGTGAAAATGCTGCTTCTTTTTCAGGTCACCTTATCCTGTAGACAGCTGGTGTGTAAAAAAAACACTATGGCCAGAAAACTAAATCCTATGGTTATTTTTTAATTTAGGAATCACTCATCAATTATAAAGATAATGGGCCCCATGAAAAAACCTGAATAAACATAGCTAATCATGAAATAACCTCCAGTAAAAAACACTGTATTATCAAATCACATGAATTACAAAAAAAAGGAATTCTTCAATTTGACTATATGCACCTGAGATGAGGTCCCTCCCCAGGTGCCTGGAGTGGGAGTGTATGGTGAGGATCGAAGGTGCCTAGGAATCAGAAAGAGACTTCTAGTAATGGAAGCAAAGTGTGGGCATGTGGTGTGAGAGGGAGGACTGTGGTGAAATGGCACATGCCTAGGTAGTAGGTTGGTAGACAGCAACCACCCAGGAGGGGGGTACTACCGTCCTGCCAAGTGAGTGTGAAACGAAAGCCTGTAATTGTTTTACATGATGGTAGGATTGCTGGTGTCTTTTGTCTGTCTCATAAATATGCAAGATTACAGGTATGTCTTGCTACTTCTACTTACACTTAGGTCACACTACACATACATGTACATGTTTATTTATACAAACTCATCTAAGTTTCTTTAATTTTATCTTAATAGTTCTTGGTCTTATTACTTTTCCTTTTATATCCATGGGGAAGTGGTATAAGAATCTTTCCTCTGTAAGCCATGCATGTTGTAAAAGTCAACTAAAATGCCGGGAACAATGGGCTAGTAACCACTTTTCCTGTAATAATTACTAAGAAGAATAAGAAGAAAATTGTCAAAGTGGGAAGTCTGAATGTGTGTGGATATTGTGCAAATGATAAGAAAGGGATGATTGTGTATGTTATGAATGAGAAGTTGGATGTCCTGGATTTAAGTGAAACAAAGCTGAAGGGGGTGGGAGAGTTTCAGTGAAGAGGAATATATGGGATTAGGTCAGGGGTTTCAAATAGAGTTAGAGCTAAAGAAGGAGTAGCAATAATGTTGAAGGATAAGTTATGGCAGGAAAAGAGGGACTATAAATGTATTAATTCAAGGATTATGTGGAGTAAAATAAAGGTTGGATGTGAAAAGTGGGTTATAGTAAGTGTATATGCACCTGGAGAAGAGAGAAGTGTAGAGAGAGAGAGAGAGAGATTTTGGGAAATGTTGAGTGAATGCGTGGGGAGTTTTGAACCAAGTGTGAGAGTAATGGTGGTTGGCGATTTCAATGCTAAAGTGGGCAAAAAGGTTGTGGAGGGAGTAGTAGGTAAATTTGGGGTGCCAGGGATAAATGAAAATGGGGAGCCTTTAATTGACCAATGTGTATAAAGAGATTTTGTAATAGGTAATACATATTTTATGAAGAAGAGGATAAATAAATATACAAGGTATGATATAGCACGTATTGAAAGTAGTTTGTTAGATTATGTACTGGTGGATAAAAGGCTGATGGGTAGGCTCAAAGATGTACACGTTTATAGAGGGGCAACTGATATATCGGATCATTATTAAGTTGTAGCTACAGTTAGAGTAAGAGCTAGATGGGAAAAAGAGGAAAATGGCAACAACAAGCATGAGGGAGGTGAAAGTGTATAAACTAAGGGAGGAGGAAGTTCGGGTGAGATATGAGCAACTATTGGCAGAAAGGTAGGCTGGTGCAAGTATGAGTAGTGGGGGGGGTTGAAGAGAGTTGGAATTGTTTTAAAAATGCAGTATTAGAATGTGGGGCAGAAGTTTGTGGTTATAGGAGTGGGTGCAGGAGGAAAGAGGAGTGATTGGTGGAATGATGAAGTAAAGGGTGTGATAAAAGTGAAAAAGTTAGCTTATGAGAAGATTTTACAAAGCAGAAGTGTTATAAGAAGAGTAGAGTATATGGAGAATAAAAGAAAGGTGAAGAGAGTGGTGAGAGAGTGCAAAAGGAGAGCAGATGATAGAGTGGGAGAGGCACTGTCAAGAAATTTTAATGAAAATTAGAAAAAAATTTGGAGTGAGTTAAACAAGAAAGCCTAGAGAACGAATAGATTTGTCAGTTAAAAACAGAGTAGGGGAGTTAGTAGATGGGGAGATGGAGGTTTTGGGTAGATGGCGAGAATATTTTGAGGAACTTTTACATGTCGACGAAGAAAGGTAAGCTGTAATTTCATGCACTGGCCAGGGAGGTATACCATCTTTTAGGAGTGAAGAAGAACAGGATGTGAGTGTGGAAGGTGCGTGAGGCATTACGTAGAATGAAAGGGGGTAAAGCAGCTGGAACTGACGGGATCATGACAGAAATGTTAAAAGCAGGGGCGGATATAGTGTTGGAGTGGTTGGCATTTTTGTTTAATAAATGTATAAAAGAGGGGAAGGTACCTAGGGATTGGCAGAGAGCATGTATAGTTCCTTTATATAAAGGGAAGGGGAACAAAAGAGATTCTAAAAATTATAGAGGAATAAGTTTACTGAATATACCAGGAAAAGTGTACGGTAGGGTTATAATTGAAAGAATTAGAGGTAAGACAGAATGTAGAATTGTGGATGAGCAAGGAGGCTTCAGAGTGGGTAGGGGATGAGTAGATCAAGTGTTTACATTGAAGCATATATGTGAACAGTATTTAGATAAAGGTAGGGAAGTTTTTATTGCATTTATGGATTTAATAAAGACATATGATAGAGTGGATAGGGGAGCAATGTGGCAGATGTTGCAAGTATATCCAATAGGTGGTAAGTTACTAAATGCTGTAAAGAGTTTTCATGAGGATAGTGAGGCTCAGATTAGGGTGTGTAGAAGAGAGGGAGACTACTTCCCAGTAAAAGTAGGTCTTAGACAGGGATGTGTAATGTCACCATGGTTGTTTAATATATTTATAGATGGAGTTGTAAAAGAAGTAAATGCTAGGGTGTTCGGGAGAGGGGTGGGATTATATTATGGGGAATCAAATACAAAATGGGAATTGACACAGTTGCTTTTTGCTGATGATACTGTGCTCATGGGAGATTCTAAAGAAAAACTGCAAAGGTTAGTGGATGAGTTTGGGAGTGTGTGTAAAGGTAGAAAGTTGAAAGTGAACATAGAAAAGAGTAAGGTGATGAGGGTATCAAATGATTTAGATAAAGAAAAATTGGATATCAAATTGGGGAGGAGGAGTATGGAAGAAGTGAATGTTTTCAGATACTTGGGAGTTGACGTGTCGGCGGATGGATTTATGAAGGATGAGGTTAATCATGAGGGAAAAAAGGTGAGTGGCGCTTTGAGGTATATGTGGAGACAAAAAAACGTCATCTATGGAGGCAAAGAAGGGAATGTATGAAAGTATAGTAGTACCAACACTCTTACATGGGTGAGAAGGCGGTTGGAGGCAGTGGAGATGTCCTGTCTAAGGGCAATGTGTGGTGTAAATATTATGCAGAAAATTCGGAGTGTGGAAATTAGGAGAAGGTGTGGAGTTAATAAAAGTATTAGTCAGAGGGTTGAAGAGAGGTTGTTGAGATGGTTTGGTCATTTAGAGAGAACAGATCAAGAACGGATCAAAGTAGAATGACATGGAGAGCGTATAAATCTGTAGGGGAAGGAAGGCAGAGTAGGGGTCGTCCTCAAAAAGATAGGAAGGGGAAAGGGAGGTTTTGTGGGCGAGGGGCTTGGACTTCCACCAGGCATGAATGAGCGTGTTCGATAGGAGTGAATGGAGACGAATGGTATTTGGGACCTGACGATCTGTTGGAGTGTGAACAGGGTAATATTTAGTGAAGGGATTCAGGGAAACCAGTTATTTTTAAATAGCCGGACTTGAGTCCTAGAAATGGGAAGTACAATGCCTGCACTCTAAAGGAGGGGTTCGAGATATTAGCGGTTTGGAGGGATATGTTGTGTATCTTTATACATATATGCTTCTAAACTGTTGTGTTCTGAGCACCTCTGCAAAAACAGTGATTATGTGTGAGTGAGGTGAAAGTGTTGAATGATGATGAAAGTATTTTCTTTTTGGGGATTTACTTTCTTTTTGGGTCACTCTGCCTCGGTGGGAGACGGCCGACATGTTAAAAAAAAAAATCTACCTGCCCAAATTGTATACCATTACTATAATGATATTTGTCTGACAGAGCAATACCACAGTATCTTGGTATGTAGGACATCTACAACACTGGTTGTCAACCACTAGCAATGAGTGAAAAGAGTTGATTTTAAGCAGGAAGACCCAGTTTTTGAGAACTTCTCAATACCTATGTCCTTAGTTCCACCAATAGCCCCTACCTCAAATCATGTCATCTCCATTTCCACACCTCTTTTCCAGCAATATAAAAGGCCATTTCTTCATGCTTTAGCTTCACATTCACAGAAGCTATAGAGCTGTGCACACACCAAGGCCGAGAAACTGACTACCTCAAACTTACTTATACAAGGCAGAGGGACTGATCATGTTATATTTACATCTCTAATACAGTTCTCACCTCTATATTCCAAATGAAAATGAAGAAGCCTGCTAAGTGAAACATCTTGGCAAAAAAGTTCCCAAACTGTTGCACGTGTTAAACTGGTAGTAACACACACTAAAAATGATCACAACTTTCTCCTAAACAGGATATGCCACTGTTGAAAGTTGGAAGCCAATCAGAAGAGACTTTCCTAATGTGTCGCATGAAAACCAAAATCAGGAGTAATCCATATAAAACTGATTGGAGGACACCTGCACATGCCAACAGCTACATGAACCTTTCCCTAGTCTTAGTATAGCAGCATTTAAAATCTGGAGCCCATCAGATGAAGCATTCTCAAGTTATAGACGAAAACCTTGGATGAAAAAAAATGAATGAAACCACTTAAAGGTACCCCATCAAAAATACCTAATTAATGGGGGAGAAGTTTCTGGGACTGATGTGAATTGATGCCCGTGTAAAAGGAAAATTGGCTTCTCCAAATAAGTTTGCTTTTTAAATAACAAAAAGGCACAATACCCTGACTGGAACAATACACAAATAACCCGCACATATGAGAGAGGAGTTTATGGCGACATCTCAATCCAACTTGGACCATTTACAAAGTCACACTAACAAAAAGGAGAGAAGGGAGTATATATAGGCCAACAGACAGGGACAGGACAAGAGAGGTAGTAGAAAAGGGTGAGAAGTAGTGGTAAAGGCAACAGTAGTAGTAATAGTGGAGTTAGTCATAGACTAAGGAAGAGGAGCACTGCAAGGGAGCTATGGGCCCCACTAAGGGTAGGAATAAGAACACAGTGGGGAGAGGGAGAATTATAAAGGACCAAACACCCAAGGCAGAAGAAAGAAAACCTGAAGGAGAAAGAGGAAAGAGGAAGAGGGAGAAGGAAAAAAAAGAATCAGGTTTAGCCACCAGGCCCGGTGGCCTGGTGGCTAAAGCTCTCGCTTCACACACGGAGGGCCTGGGTTCGATTCCCGGCGGGTGGAAACATTTTGACACGTTTCCTTACACCTGTTGTCCTGTTCACCTAGCAGCAAATAGGTACCTGGGTGTTAGTCGACTGGTGTGGGTCGCATCCTGGGGGGCAAGATTAAGGACCCCAATGGAAATAAGTTAGACAGTCCTCGATGACGCACTGACTTTCTTGGGTTATCCTGGGTGGCTAACCCTCCGGGGTTAAAAATCCGAACGAAATCTTATCTTATCTTATGAGTGTTCTGAAGTTTGGAGCATTTTACAATGTAATGGGAAAGGAAGTCATCTACAGAGACAAAGACAGGGCTAAGATTCATACAAGGAAAGTTGTGTATAAGGGAGGATTCAACCAGATGGTGCATGTGAAAATTAGAAGTAGGGTAGACAATTTTAGCAGAAGACCAGTCAATAGGATGACTGTGATCTCTGACATGACAAAAAAGAGCATTGTTGGTGTCGGGAAGCCTAACACTACTTTTGTGCTCCCTAAATATGTCAGAAAGAGAACAGCCAGTTTCTCCAAAGTACTGAAGGGACAAGAGGAATAAGAAATAAGAGTAGACACCAGGAGCCTCATAATTCATTTTCCCATCTTGGCTACCCTTCCCATTTCATAAACTCTGCCTTCTAATGTGCTAAATGGACTTTCTTCTCCCCCAAACTCTCTACTCCTGGGAACTCTCCTGTTCTCTGCCTTTCCTATATTTTCAGTCATTCTAATTTCAACAACTCTCTCTCCGTTCCTTAGACACCAAACTTACTTTTCGCCAGACTAACACTCTTTGCACCAATCTAGTTCATACCTCTCCTCGCTCTATAGATGCTCCTGGTGTCTACTCTATTTCTTGTTCCTCTTGTCCTTTTTAGTACTTTGGAGAAACTGGTCATTCTCTTTCTGACAGACTTAGGGAGCACAAAAGTAGTTTTAGGCTTGCCAACACTAACAATGCTCTTTTCTGTCATGTCAGAGATCACAGTCATCCTAGTGACCGATCTTCTGCTAAAACTGTCTACCCTACTTCTAATTTTCACAGTTGCCGTCTGGTTGAATCCTCCCTTATACGCAACTTTCCTTGCATGAATCTTAGTCCTGGCTTTGTCTCTGTAGATGCCTTCCTTTCCCATTACATTGTAAAATCCTCCAAACTTCAGAACACCTGTGACTTAACCTGATTCTTTTTGCCCCTTCTCCTTCTTCCCCTTTCCTCTTTCTCCTTTGGGTTTTCTTTCTTCTGCCTTGGGTGTTTGGTCCATTATTATTTTGTCCCCTCTCTGTGTTCTTGTTCCTACTCTTTGTGGGCCCCTAGCTCCCTTGCAGTGTTCCTCTTTCTTAGTCTCTGACTGACTCCACTACTACTACTACTATTACCTCTACCACTGCCTCTTTTCTTCCTTTCCTACTACCTCTCTTGTCCTGTCCCTGTCTGCTGGCCTATATATACTCCCTCCTTCTCTCCTTTTTGTTAGTATGACTTTGTAAATGGTCTGAATCGGACCGAAGCATCATTGTAAGCTCCTCTTTCCTATGTGCAGGTTATTTGTGTATAAGTTAGCTTTTTACCATATTTCATTAAAATATTGCTCAAATCTGCTTAATATTGCCATTCATAACAAAAAAGCAAGGGACACCAAGGAAAAATGTGAATAAGCATAGCAATTAGCAATATGGCTTTCAGTTACAATGTTATATAATCAAATCACAAAGATTATGAAGCATGCAAATTTCAAATTTCCACTGTGCCTAAATATATGCATTTGAATACAAAATATATTCATGATGATCTTTCACATTATACAGCCTGAGGAGTGTCAGGTTTTGGAATTCGACAACTGAAGCTTTTAAGAATCATGCTGATAAAAACACAATAAAAAAAACTAAGTATCTTACCTGTGTGAACCTATTGAGGAAAGATTTAGGAAGGCCTTTTCTAGCACCTCCCTGATGCTGTGGATTTTGACAAGCAAAGATCTTCGTAGTCTGGTATTCCACTTGAAAGGTTTTGCTTAATTCGGGAACAAAAATCTCACCACGATGGTCAAAGCAAGCATTTAATCCTTCTAACACTGACTGGGAAGCTAAGTTTAGCTCATCCAATACTACCCAAGAACCATGTCGCAAGGCTTGTAGCAGAGGGCCATCTCGCCATGCAAACATTCCACCCTTGCCTCCTTCAACCGGCAAGTCTGCACCAAACAGATCACTTACATCTGTTTGTTCAGAAAGATTGATTCTCACGATATCATTACCAGAAGCTTTAGCCAAAGCCATCACTAAACTGGTTTTACCAACACCTGGACTGCCTTCCAGCAACAGAGGTTTTGTTAGCTGCAAACCACGCAGAATTCTGAGCAGATTTATACAAGTTCGAGGAGCCTTAAAAGTAAACATGCTAGACTTGCATTTACTCACTGAGCCTTTCTTTATTGTAAAGGGCCCAATGCCAAACAATTTTTCAGTGTTTACAAATGTCAAGTTGCTAACAAATTCTTCTTGAAGTGTTGATCTGTTGGGATTGACACCAGTTTTCTGCCACACTAGCTGACAAAGATAATCAAGACTGGCATCTCTCAGTTGCTTCCACCCTGCAGTACCACTACCTGTAAGCCCTGACCCTAAACCATCTAAAAGTACAAGACAAGCTCCATGGATGAAAGCTAAACCTACATCCATGTAAACTGGAGCTGAAGCAACTTTATTAATAAAATTCACCCAAGATAACAAGTCCCTGATACTAAGAACACATTTCTTACCAAGATCTGTTTTGGTAAAATATTCAATAAATTCTAAGATTGCAGTGCCTATGCCACTTGCATTTTCTTTGTTGTTCAAAATAATTTCTTTTCTAATATTATGTTCAATAATTCCAAGTACATCAGATGTCACACGATTAATTTCAACCTTGGGACACCAAATTTCTGTGAAGCGATTTCTAAGAGCAGGAGAAAGTTCTTTTTTTCCATAGTCTCCACCAGGGTTCATGGTGCCTATTAATCTGAACTGATCATGTGCATGGATAATCTCGAGACTACCTACATCCCCTCCAGCATCTGTACCTTTTTCAGCCAATACCAATATTCTCTCCGGCTCAAGAACTGAATTTAGCCTTTCTAGAACACTGTCATCAGCTAGAGATATTTCATCAGCGAGAAACACTCCTCCATTTTTCATGGCCGTAATAAGTGGGCCATCCACCCACTCAAACAATCGATCATCTTCAATTGTGTGGGATCGAACAGGGCGAAGACCACCAAGAAAATCTGCTCCCTCTGTATGCATGTGACAATTGACAGTATAAAGATCCTGACAATTTTGAGCAGCAATCATTTGACATACAGTAGTCTTTCCACAGCCAGTTTCTCCAACAAGAAGAACAGGTTCCCCAAAATTAAGAGCCTTTGTAATTAAAACATATAAACGACGCATGTCCTGTGTCCAAACTACATGCTCAAAACCTTTTATGGCACACATTTGTTTCAAACATGATTTGGTAACCAAAGATGTCTCTTCACATAATGAAAAGAGGTTGTCCATATCCATCTTCTTCTTGAGTCTTTTTTCCAGAACCTGTAACAGAAATAGATACAAAGTAACTAAAGATTAATTTACTTAAGTAACTAGAAGAGAAGAAATTAATGGATTATACAAACAATTGCCTTAATGTACTAGTAACTATATACCAAACTGTCATATAAAGAAGAGACTTAGTAAAAATCTTATGTAGAAAGACAGTGGGTGTATCTTTAGAAATGAAGGTAAAATGACTCTCTATACTGCACCTTTCTAATAGCAGTAGATTCTTCTTCCAATCGAACTCTGCCTGCCAAAACAAGGTAACCTTCATCTGCAAGATGTTGGTCCCAGTCATAAAATTTTGTCAATTGCTTGGGAGCAAGCCTATATCGCTCTGCCCATCGGAAAAGATCACGGAGAGTAATGAATGACTGCTTGCCCTAGAAATAAATAAAAAAAAAAGCACAATAGACAGAGAAAGTATCACAATGACTGCTTGCCCTAGAAATAAATAAAAAAAAGCACAATAGACAGAGAAAGTATCACATCAGCAAGAATCTTAAAATAGCATTCACCTATATTTAGAGAGAACATTAAAAATATTTAAATCAGCAAATATAAAGAAGTGAGAAATTCCAGGATATAATTAGAAAGAGGAGGATTTAAAAGTAATTGTGAAGAAGACTGTTTGATCCACTGGAAAACTTACCTCTAAATACATAACATGATGGTTAAGTTCCTAAAACTGACTCTTCATGTAATTTCCTGCTATATAATATGAATAATACATGAAGAAATACTGAGTCACACTAGATATATGCATGACACCTCCTCTTAAATATCCATGGGGAAGTGGAACAGAATTCTTCCTCCGTAAACCATGCGTGTTGTAAGAGGCGACTAAAATGCCGGGAGCAAGGGGCTAGTAACCTTTTTTTATAAACTTTCTTACTCGGTGGGATAAAAGAATGAAAGAAATACATGAAAAATTGATGAATGACACCTCCAAAAAAATTTAACAAAATACATTGTAAATGTTGCTTATTGATCTAGATATGTATGCTACATACTCAGATCCAAAATAAAAACTACTTAGTACATAAGTTAGTTTAATAAGGCTCAGCAAAAACTGGCAATTGGCACAGGTGTTTGACACCTGTGCCAATCTATTCCTTAAAATGAACATGGTACTCCTTCCACAGAATGTGGAGTTGGCTTATAAGCTGCCAGTGACAATCGTGCTTTACCTCAAAGCCTATCTCCTGCCAAGGAGGGGTGACCCAAACTGGAAAACACATTCATTCAGTTGCTGTCTTTCCTGAAGCATGATGACACCACATTTCAGATGTCCCTCCAACTGCACCTCCCCCACTCCTCTAAAGTGCAGGCAACACCCTTCCCGCCTCTATGACAAGTCCAGCTAGCCTGTTTTGCCTAATCACTTCATAAAAGTTTCCTTGTTTCACATTATAACAGCACATCCATTAAAAACCACTTATCTAGTTTCTTATGATATTAGATATGCTTAACCTTTTCATTGTCGAGACCCCTGCTCACAAATTTGCTCTCAGTGTCAAAGAATTTAAAAATAAAAATTATTTTTTCACATGAAACAACAGAGAATCTTTTCCCGATGGTAATGACACCAGTTAGTTAGGTATACTAGTACTTCAGACACAGTCATCATAACTTGTGTAGTTAACCACGATGCAATGAGTCAACCCTCCTGGGCTTCAATTTTCTCAAATATATGAATACAGAAGACCCAATGACTTGTGCTGTGGTCAAAAATATTGGCAGTAGAAACTTTTTAAGGTAAAAAAAAAACTGGATACTAGTAGGCTGTACACAGTCGTCAGTTGTGTACTAGTACACTGAACACTGTTTAACTCTTTTGGTGGCCATCATGTAGAACTATGTCAATGAGGTCAGGATACCTCATGTTGTTCTATGTCATGAACTCAGATAATCTGTGAGCAGTAAATTTTGACCTAGACACGAGAGAACGGTCTTCCACAGAGAGTAAAGTATAAAAAAATCCTGTCCCCATGTGGTGCATGATGGGAAAAGAAAAACTCTGACCATCTATTTAGTTTAAAATTGGAACTTTGAGGTGTTTTATAGGATAGTTTTTCATTCTTTAATTGGCTGTTTCTTGGTATCATTTGATAGAATGGAAGACATACTACTGAAATAGAGGTGATTTTGGTTGGTTTCAGGACCAGAAGTTCACAGCTTGAAATAGGGCTCAATTTTCCTGAGGTTGGGTAAGGGCCTCCTAGACACCCAGTCTCTTTTATGGGATTTTAATAGCCCTGATTCAGTTATTGGGATGCCATAATCCATGACCAATCATTCCTGGTTATATTTTATTATCTGAGAAACAGAACATTTTTGTGTGATTGTGAAGTGAAAATGGAAAGCAAGATCTGGAAACATGATTAATGAACAGAGGAAATATTGCTTTAGTATCAGGATCATGTACAATGTTTATTATGCATGATTTTTAAACTGGTATTTTCTCAGTTTTGTGTAAAATTTACCAAATACTGAGTTCTGTCAACTTACAGGGTAGTTGTAATAGTTGAATAAGCAGTTTCTTGTGCTCACTGGTAAGACTGGAAGGGGAATTTTGCTGACTAAAGTCATGGACTCGAAGTGGGTGAAATAGCCAATGTATAAATTGCGCCCAGGCCACTAACTTTGCGCCTGCATATTTCCATAAGTTTCATATCATTTCATACTTTTGGTGTCATTACCTTCAGAAAATGATTCTCTAACACTTCAAAAGAAAACATTTTTTTTTATTTTAAAAAAGCACACAGTGGGAGCAATGTTAATTTCAGAAGTCTGGAAAGTGAAGGGGTTAAAGGTTAATGACAACTGTTCTATAATCCTAACAATGAGATTTTTCCATTAAATTTGCTAAATTGAGTTTTTTTTTTTTGTAGATATCTAGTTTATAAGCCAGTCTCTTCTTGTAAAGTATTAGGTGTACATACTATATTTTACAAGAAGGTAAGACAACTGGAACTGTTATGAACCATTTTTATATAGATTTGTACTTCCATTTTTTTGTGTGTTCTTAATTCTTTCTTGAAAAATTCCTTTGGATATTCAAGCTTGGCATCACCAGACAAATCGAAACTTTAACAGCTTTCATTTTCAACTGAGCCAAAGTCACGGTGTTCCACTATATATGATCTAAACCTACAACGTCCCCAATACTAATGCAATTTATTGTTAAGTAAAAGTTTAAACAAGTTATAGCTACAATTACGAAATACAGTGCCCCTCTGTAATCTCTGAATTTTATTTTTTACTTAGAAATTAGTCCTATTTTAACCTGTTATAAAACTACAGCAATGCTGCATGGGAATAATTTACTTAAACCTTCTCACAAATGCACAAAGTACAGTAGTTTGGATAAAACATTGTTACTCACCTGGAAAAGATTTGATCCTCTTCTCATATTTTGTAGATCTTGCAAAACTGAAATCATTTTTTTGCTGTAAGAAAGAGGCAGCTCACATCTTTTGTGCAAGATTACCTCAAGTTCAGGTGCTGGGATCTCAGTGAAGTGCAATTCTACAAAACGATTGCGGAATGCTCGTGATAACACCTGTGGTAAATAACATTATTTATTATTTATTAACATAAACTTTTTTTTAACGTGACGGCCATCTCCCACTGAGGCAGGGGTGACCCCAAACAAGAGACACTTTCACCAACACTCACACAAAATCAATGTCTTTGCAGAGGCGCCCAGATATGACAAATAGCCAATATCCCAAACCCTTCCTTTAACGCTTGAACATTGTACTTCCCACCTCCAGGACTCAAGTCCAGCTAACCGGTTTTCCTGAATTCCTTCACAAAATATTACCCTTCTCACACTCCAACAGCTCATCAGGTCCCAAAAACCATTCATCCCACATCACTCCTATCTAACGCACTCACACATGCCTACTGCATGTCTAGGCCTCTTGCACACAAAACCTCTTATACCTCCTCCCTCCATCCTTTCCTAGGACGACCCACTATATTACCTTGATTATGTAAGTGATGTTAAAATTGCTGAAATTAATCTGTATAATTCAATGCACCTATATTCTGAGAAAAGTTTTATTACATCAGCCAAGATCACTATCAATATATTTTGATGAAAATACTACATCTGTTGCAGATGAGCAGGGAGGCTTTAGAATGGATAGGGAATGTGTAGATCAGATGTTTACATTGAAGCATACATGTGAATAGTATTTAGATAAAGGTAGACAAGTTTTCATTGCATTTATGGATTTAGAAGCAATGTGGCAGATGAGAGTAAGACACATTTGCAACATCTGGGTATCTTTATTGTAGACGTTTCGCCATCCAGTGGCTTTATCAATACAAATTCTAGGACATAATTGAAGACAGTAGAACTATGTACAGAAGATGAGGTAATCAGTCCCTCAACCTAGGAGTAGGTGCGAACAGCACCATAGTCGTGGAGATTCTGAAGCAGAAGAAAGAATCCTGGCGCTTATATAGTAACGTCAGGTGTAGCAGACGAGGGCATATTCACTGGTAGGCGGGATTCCCCAGTGGAAGTAGGTCCTTCCCAAAGAGATGGGTTAGTTGTAGTAGTAGTACATGTCCTCAGAATTAAGATTCCATGATGTTGCAGTGTCTGACAAGTTGTGTACGAATGGTATATAATACCGACAAGATGAGAGTAAGACACATTTGCAACATCTGGGTATCTTTATTGTAGACGTTTCGCCATCCAGTGGCTTTATCAATACAAATTCTAGGACATAATTGAAGACAGTAGAACTATGTACAGAAGATGAGGTAATCAGTCCCTCAACCTAGGAGTAGGTGCGAACAGCACCATAGTCGTGGAGATTCTGAAGCAGAAGAAAGAATCCTGGCGCTTATATAGTAACGTCAGGTGTAGCAGACGAGGGCATATTCACTGGTAGGCGGGATTCCCCAGTGGAAGTAGGTCCTTCCCAAAGAGATGGGTTAGTTGTAGTAGTAGTACATGTCCTCAGAATTAAGATTCCATGATGTTGCAGTGTCTGACAAGTTGTGTACGAATGGTATATAATACCGACAAGATGAGAGTAAGACACAATAAAGATACCCAGATGTTGCAAATGTGTCTTACTCTCATCTTGTCGGTATTATATACCATTCGTACACAATGTGGCAGATGCTACAAGTGTATGGAATGGGTAGTAAGTTACTAAATGCTGTAAAGAGATTTTACAAGGATAGCAAGGCTCAGGTTAAAGTGTGTAGGAGAGAGGGAGACTACTTCCCAGAAAAAGTAGGTCTTAGGGACGTGTAATGTCACCATGGTTGTTTAACGTATGTACTTTTAGATGGGGTTGTAAAAGAATTAAATGCTAGGGTGTTGGGCAGAGGGAGTGGGATTAAATTATGGGAAATCAAATACAAAATGGGAGTTGACACAGTTACTTTTTGCTGATGATATTGTGCTTTTGGGGGATTCTACTGAAAAGTTGCAAAGGTTAGTGGACGAGTTTGGGAGGGTGTAGAAAGTAGAAAGTGAACTTATATAAGAGTAAGGTGATGAGGGTATCAAACGATTTAGATAAAGAAAAATTGGATATAACATTGGAGGGAGGGAGTACTGAAGAAGTGAATGTTTTCAGACATTTGGGAGTTGACTTGTCAGCGGATGGGTTTATGAAGGATGAGGTTAACCACAGAATTGATGAAGGAAAAAAGGCGAGTGGTGTGCTGAGGTATCTGTGGAGACAAAGAACATTGTCCATGGAGGCAAAGAAGGGAATGTATGAGAGTATAGTGGAAGCATGGGTTGCAAATGCTGCAGCAAGGAGGTGGCTGGAGGCAGTGGAGATGTTGTGTCTGAGGGCAATGTGTGGTATGAATATATGTAATGCAGAGAATTTGCAGTTTGGAAATTAGGAGGAGGTGCAAAAGTACCAAAACTATTATCCAGACGGCTGAAAAGGGGCTGCTGAGGTGGTTTGGTCATTTAGAGAGAATGGAACAAAGTAGAATGACTTGGAGAACATATAAATCTATAGGGTAAGGAAGGCAGGGTAGGGTCATCCCTGAAAAGGTTGGTGGGAGGGGGTAAAGGAGGTTTTCCTTTCTTTTTGAGTCACCCTGCCTCAGTTGGAAATGGCCGATGTGTTAAAAAACAAATTGACAATAATTTCTTTTTTACTGCAGAGCAATAATAATCTCTCTAAACCTAGGTCACAAAAGTATGAGTAGAGTTCCAGGACAAAACCGTTTAATATTTTCAGGATGTATCACAACCGTTTAATATTTTGGGGATGTATCATCAAGTCTTCTGAAAATCTTAGCTCATTCTGACTTTTATATCAAGAGTTATGGCATAAGTGAATGTGAGTCCATACAACAATAAATATTTTATTGGAAGAAACATTTTGTACTAATCATTTTATACCTATTGATGAAAGGAAAAAGATGGGTGGTGCACTGAGGTATCTGTGGAGACAAAGAATGTTATCTATAGAAGTAAAGAGGGGACTGTATGAAAGTATAGTGGTACCAACACTCTTATATAGGTGTGAAGCATGGGTTGTGAATACTGCAGCAAGGAAGAGGTTGGAGGCAATGCAAATGTCATGTCTGAAGGCAATGCGTGGTGTAAATATATGCAAATATTTTGTAGTCTGGAGATTAGGAAGAGGTGCAGAATTGGTGAATGTATTATCCTAAGAGCTTAGGAGAGGTTGTTGATGTGGATGGTCATTTAGAAAAGCTAGAGCAAACCAGGATGGTTTGGACTGTGTATAAATCTGTAGTGGAGGGAATATAGAGTAGGGTTCATCCTAGGAAAGGATGAAGGGAGGAGCTATAGGTTTTGTGTGCAAGGGGTTTGGACATCCAGCAGGCATATGTGAACAAGTTAGATACAAGTGGAGGCAAATGGTTTTTGGGACCTGACCAGCTCTTGGAGTGTGAGCAAGGTAACATTTTGTGAATGAATTCCTGGAATTAGGTTAGCTAGATTTGTGTCCTGAAGGTGGGAAGTACAGTGCCTGCACTCTGAAGGAGGGGTAGGAATCTTGCAGTTTGGAGGGGTATCTGAGCTGTAATGGCAGGGTGGCTCCGACAGGACAGTGAAGTAATGGCAAAAGTGTTTCTTCTTTTGCCATTCACCCTGATTATTTAACACTTTCTCCTTTATCTCTCATTCCATTATGTTATGGCAGTGTGAAGATTTGGGACCAGGCCCTCAAGCATCTTCAGTGTATATATTTTAAATACACATGTATCATAAAATGTTATAAAATATGTAAAATCTTTATTTGACAGGTTAAATATTTAAATCACACTCACCATCACTTATTTCCAAGATATCTATAACTTAAAAAATTACACTGACCTTTCTTCCACCATATAATCCAGGAGGATTTTGAGTAGCAAAGAGCATAAAGCGCTGATGAGCACAAACTGTTTCTTGCGTTTCAGGAATAAAGAGTTCCCGATTGTCATCAAGTAAACGATTGAGAGCTTCAAGCACATCTGAGGGGGCCAAGTTGAGTTCATCTAAAATAATCCAGTGGCCCTTACGCATTGCTTTTACAAGCGCTCCTAAAAGTAACAAAAATAATTCATTAGTACAAAAAAGACTTTACTAGCATTAATCCATAGATCAACATTACTGATGCCAGGGTTGCTTTCAAAGATCTATATTTTGAGCTCAGCTCCTTAGGATAAGCTATGAGTAGTAAATTCTGGCCTAAATATGAAAGAATTAGTCTGTGCAGTGAGTGTGCACTGTATAAAAAAAAATCCTGCCCCATGCAGTGCATGATGGGAAAAGCAAACATTTGAAATTGTATTTGGTTTCAGGGTGACAGGAGTTTTCCTGGATGGTCTTTATGGTTTCATTGGCTGCTTTTGTGGTTATCATTTGATAGCATGGAAGACATAATACTGAAATAAAGATGATATTGGTTGGTTTCAAGACCAGAAACAGCAAACAGCTTGAAATCAGGCTCAAAGTAGAGGAAATATTTAATTTTTGCTGATTTTCCTGAGGATGGGTAATGCATCCCCCCTTCAACCCTCAGTCTTATGGGGTTTTACTAGGTTTCACTCAATTATTGGGACACTGTAAAACATGTCCAATTATTCCAGGTTATATTTTATTGTCCGAAAAACAGGATAAATCTTTGATTGTTTGAGTGACAAATTCAAACCGGAAGGCATTCCTGGCTCTAAAATAACATGATCTTTGTTCATCAGTCACATCTCCAGGCCACTCTGATATTACTCTTGCTTTCTATTTTGAATTTTTATTCAAACAAAAAATAGAAGATTTACTGTTATACAGACTACTGCAATATTGTAATAATTGTATAAATAATGTAAACCCATTCATGACTGCATATTAGAATGGCTAGTTGGACATTTATTGGACAACGACATCATCTGTTTACTTTTGAACATCAGCAAAAATCAAACATTTTCCCTAATTTGAGCTCCATTACAAGGTTCTTTTCATAGTAAAACCAATCAAAATCACCTCTATTTCTATATGTTTTCCATTCTATCAAATGAGACTAAGGAAATGAGAATACAACCATAAATACCATAAGAAAATACACCACAAAGTCGGCATTTTAATCCCCCCCAAAATTAATTTTTTTTTCTCATTATGCACTGCGTGATGCAGGTTTTTTTTATATGAAGCACACTGAGCACACAGACCCATTCTATCACATGTGGGCCTACCAGCTTTCTCCTGCTTGATTTGAAGCCGTTAGAATTTTTGAGTATATATACGTCAAAAATGGTGGCTCGTAAGACGTATTTATACAACCGAAACAGTCAAAGGGTTAATAATAAAAAAATCATACCAAACCTCTTTCTATACAAAGTTCAATCAAAGACCCCCTATTATCATTTACCCCTGGCACCCCAAACTTATATACCACACCCTCTGTAACCATTTTTTCTACTTAAGCATTCAGGTCCCCTGCCACAATTACTCTTTCACTGGGTTCAAAACTTCTTAAACACTTGCTTAACATCTCCCAAAATCTCTCTCTCTCTCTTCTATACTCCTCTCTTCTCCAGGTGAATAAACAATTATTTTAACCCATTTTTTGCATCTGACCCTCATTTAAACCCACATAATCCTTGAATTTAAACATTTATACTCCCTCTTCACCTTCCATAACTGATCCTTCAACATTATTGCTATCCCCTTCCTTAGATTTAACTCTAATACTCCTGATCCAATTCCCTTTATTTCTCCCAGCTTTATTTCACTTAGAGCTACGGCATCCAACTTCTTTTCATTCTTAACACTGGCATTCATCTCTTTCTTATCACATGCACTACATCCATGCACATTCAAACACCCCAGCTTTATAAAGTTTTTCTTGTTATTTTTAGTAATTTATACAGAAGGGGTTACTAGCCTATTGCTCCCGGCATCTTAGTCGCCTCTTATGACACACACGGATCACAAAGGAAAGATCCTTTTCCATTTCCCCAAGGGCATTAAAGGAAATAGATAAGAACAAAAACTATTTAGAAAATAGAATAAAATTCTGATGGGTGTGTATACATATACATGTATATAATGTGCCTAAGAGTAAGAAGTGGCAAGATGTGCCTGATTTCCTACCATTGTGTAAAAGAGTTACCGGTTTCCATTTCCCATGTATGTGGCAGGACTGTATTACCTTCCTGGGTGGTTGCTGTCTACTAAACTACTACAACAATATAATACACATTTTTTTTTTTTTCAACAAGTCCGCCATCTCCCACCGAGGCAGGGTGACCCAAAAAAGAAAGAAAATACTTTCATCATCATTCAACACTTTCACCACACTCACACATTATCACTATTTTTGCAGAGGTGCTCAGAATACAACAGTTTAGAAGTATACACATATAAAGATACACAACATATCCCTCCAAACTGCCAATATCCCAACCCCCTCCTTTAAAGTGCAGGCATTGTACTTCCCATTTCCAGGACTTAAGTTCGACTATATGAAAATAACCGGTTTCCCTGAATCCCTTCACTAAATACAGTGGACCCCCGGTTAACGATATTTTTTCACTCCATAAGTATGTTCAGGTGCCCTGACCGATTTATTCCCTAAGGAATATTGTGAAGTAGATTAGTCCATTTCAGACCCCCAAACATACACGTACAAACGCACTTACATAAATACACTTACATAATTGGTCGCATTTGGAGGTAATCGTTATGCGGGGGTCCACTGTATTACCCTGCTCACACTCCAACAGATCGTCAGGTCCCAAGTACCATTCGTCTCCATTCACTCCTATCTAACACGCTCACGCACGCTTGCTGGAAGTCCAAGCCCCTTGCCCACAAAACCTCCTTTACCCCCTCTCTCCAACCCTTTTGAGGGCGACCCCTACCCCGCCTTCCTTCCCCTATAGATTTACATGCTTTCCATGTCATTCTACTTTGATACATTCTCTCTAAATGACCAAACCACCTCAACAACCCCTCTTCTGCCCTCTGACTAATACTTTTATTAACTCCACACCTTTTCCTAATTTCCACACTCCGAATTTTCTGCATAATATTTACACCACACATTGCCCTTAAACAGGACATCTCCACTGCCTCCAACCGTCTCCTCGCTGCTGCATTTACCACCCAAGCTTCACACCCATATAAGAGTATTGGTACTACTATACTTTCATACATTCCCTTCTTTGCCTCCATAGATAACATTTTTTGACTCCACATATACCTCAATGCACCACTCACCTTTTTTCCCTCATCAATTCTATGATTAACCTCATCCTTCATAAATCCATCCGCCGACACATCAACTCCCAAGTATCTGAAAACATTCACTTCTTCCATATTCCTCCTCCCCAATTTGATATCCAATTTTTCTTTATCTAAATCATTTGATACCCTCATCACCTTACTCTTTTCTATGTTCACTTTCAACTTTCTACCTTTACACACATTCCCAAACTCATCCACTAACCTTTGCAATTTTTCTTCAGAATCTCCCATAAGCACAGTATCATCAGCAAAAAGTAACTGTGTCAATTCCCATTTTGAATTTGATTCCCCAAAATTTAATCCCACCCCTCTCCCGAACACCCTAGCATTTACTTCCTTTACAACCCCATCTATAAATATATTAAACAACAATGGTGACATTACACATCCCTTTCTAAGACCTACTAATACACATTATCTGTAATTAATTAGTCATTTTCCCCCTGAAATTCTGATTTTTCACCTAACAATTTATCATTTTCCAAGAACCAAAATAAAGTTTCCATTTACCTTTGGAATCAGATTCTGAACTTCGGAGATCCACCGTAATTTTTAATACTTTAGTATACTTGTGAGTCATATTCAAC
Organism: Cherax quadricarinatus; assembly: GCF_038502225.1. NCBI lineage: Eukaryota > Metazoa > Arthropoda > Malacostraca > Decapoda > Parastacidae > Cherax > Cherax quadricarinatus. The sequence goes on along the minus strand of NW_027195535.1, from coordinate 43,153 downwards.
ATCTTTCTTTCTTTCAACGCACCAGCCATATCCCACTGAGGTGGGGTGGCCCAAAAAGAAAAACAAAAGTTTCTCGTTTTAAATATAGTAATATATAGAGGAGAAGGGGTTACTAGCCCCTTGCTCCCGGCATTTTAGTCGCCTCTTACAACACGCATAGGTTACGGAGGAAGAATTCTGTTCCACTTTCCCATGGAGATAAGAGGAAATAAACAAGAACAAAAACTAGAAAGAAAATAGAAGAAAACCCAGAGGGGTGTGTATGAGACAGAAAAAAAAACAGACACCAGCAATATATATGCTTGTACATGTATGTGTAGTGTGACCTAAGTGTAAGTAGAAGTAGCAAGACATACCTGAAATCTTGCATGTTTATGAGACAGACAAAAAACACCAGCAATCCTATCATCATGTAAAACAATTACAGGCTTTCGTTTTACACTCATCACTTGGCAGGACGGTAGTACCTCCCTGGGCGGTTGCTGTCTACCAACCTACTACCTAGGTCATATTCAACATCTTTCTTCTTTCAACACACTGGCCGTATCCCACCGAAACGGGGTGGTCCAAAAGGAAAAACGAAAGTTTCTCCTTTTACATTTAGTAATATATACAGGAGAAGGGGTTACTAGCCCCTAGTTCCCGGCATTTTAGTCGCCTCTTACAACACGCATGGCTTACGGAGGAAGAATTCTGTTCCACTTCCCCATGGAGGTAAGAGGAAATAAACAAGAACAAAAACTAGAAATAAAATAGAAGAAAACCCAAAGGGGTGTGTGTATATATGCTTGTACATGTATGTGTAGTGTGACCTAAGTGTAAGTAGAAGTAGCAAGACATACCTGAAATCTTGCACGTGTATGAGACAGAAAAAAAAAAAAAGACACCAGCAATCCTACCATCGTGTAAAACAATTACAGGGTTTCGTTTTACACTCACTTGGCAGGACGGTAGTACCTCCCTGGGCGGTTGCTGTCTACCAACCTAATACCTAGGTCATATTCAACATATTCAAAAATATTTCAAAAGATCAAACCTAAGTTCTAAACAAAAATTACAGTAAAATACCTTCTTTGAAAACCAGTTTTCCACTTGTATCTGGTGCATAACATCCTACATATTCCTGAAGGTCTGTGTGTTCATGGTTATTAATGCGCACACACAAATTTCCAGTGAGGCGGGCAACATATGTAATTAGGGATGTCTTGCCAACAGAGGTTTCACCTTGCAACAATACTGGGAACCGACCGATGCTCACAATACGCACAAGATCCTCTAGGTTTTTCTGCACAGTTCCAGTCATAATGTACTGTTAGAAAAGAAAGACCTAATAATTATCCTGTCATTATATGTTACATAACTGTACAAATATATATAATATTTTTTTTACAAAGATACATTAGCTGATAATTTCAACAAGAATTCCCATTGTATATTTAATCTTTTTTCAACAAATCGGCCGTCTCCCACCGAAGCAGGGTGATCCAAAAATAAAGAAAATCCCCAAAAAGAAAACACTTTCATCATCATTCAACACTTTCTCCTCACGCATACATAATCACTGTCTTTGCAGAGGTGCCCAGATACAAAAGTTTAAAAGTATATATAAAGATACACAACATATCCCTCCAAACTGCCAATATCCCAAACCCCTCCTTTAAAGTGCAGGAATTGTACTTCCCATTTCCAGTACTCAAGTCTGGCTACCTTTGATATACCTTTGAAGAATTTCGAGAGTATATCTATTTTCTGAGCCCGGCCATGGGCCAGGCTCATCTAGTGCTCACCTGATCAACCAGGCTGTTGCTGCTGGAGGCCCGCTGCCCCACACATCCATCACAGCCTGGTTGGTCTGGCACCTGGTGAAGATACTTGTCTAGTTTCCTCCTGAAGGCTTCAACACTTGTTCCAGCAGTGTTTCTGATATCTTCTGATAAGATGTTGAAAAGTCTGGGACCCCGGATGTTGATACAGTGTTCCCTTATTGTCCCCACCGCACCCCTGCTCCTCACTGGGTTTATTTTACACTTCCTCCCATATCTCTCACTCCAATATGTTGTGATGGCAGTGTGCAGATTTGGGACCAAGCCCTCGAGTACCTTCCAGGTATATATTATCATGTACCTCTCTCTCCTCCGCTCCAATGAGTACATGGTCAAGACTTGCAGGCGTTCCCAGTAGTTTAGGTGCTTTACTGGCTCAATGTGAGCCGTAAACGATCTCTGTCTTTGTTCCAGCTCCGATATTTCTCCTGCCCTGAACGGAGCCGTCAGCACTGAACAATATTCTAAGTGAGGGAGCACTAGCGATTTGAAGAGTGTCACCATCGGCACTGTTTCCCTTGTTTTGAAAGTACTCAATACCCACCCAGTCATCTTCCTGGCTGTCGTGATCTTTGTCTTGTTATGGTCTTTAAAAGAAAGGTCCGCTGACATAATTATTCCTAGGTCTTTTACGTGTTCCTTACGTTCTATTTGGTGACCCTCTTGAGTTTTGTATATAGTGCTCCTTTTGAGTTCTTCATTTTTTCCATACCTAAGCAGCTGGAACTTATCACCATTGAACGTCATGTTGTTTTCCACTGCCCACTGGAAAACCCTGTTTATGTCTTCCTGTACTTTTCAGTGTCCTCTACCGTACTGACTTTCATGCTTATTTTAGTGTCATCTGCAAATTATGATACAAGTGTGCCGGATGTTTTTGTCTATGTCTGCTATGAGGATGAGGAACAGCAGAGGTGCAAGGACAGTGCCTTGGGGCACTGAGCTTTTGACCTGGCTGATGCTGAGAGGGTAGGGCTACTGGTCTGTAATTTTTAGCTAGTGCTCTACTACCTCCCTTGTGCAAAGGAACTATGTCTGCATTCTTTAAGGCCTCCAGTATTTCACCTAGATCTAAGCTCTTTCTCCAAAGAATACTGAGGGCTCGTGCTAGTGGTACTTTGCACTTCTTTATAAATAGAGCATTCCATGAATCTGGTCCAGGTGCTGAGTGAGTGGGCATGTTTTCCATTTCTTTTTCGAAATCTATGGGATTTGTACTAATGTCAGTTAGTTGGTCTGTGCGGCCTTCTTCTGGAGTGAAAAATATTTCTGCATTTTCTACCTTGCTGTCATTTAGTGGGTTGCTGAACACAGACTCATACTGTTCTTTTAGGATTTCACTCATTTCCTGTTCATCGTCAGTATACGAGTCTCCTCTCAGTAGCGGTCCAATTCTACAGGTAGTTTTTAGCTTGGATTTTGCGTAGGAATAGAAATATTTTGGGTTTCTTGCAATATCCTGTATGGCCTTTTGTTCCCTTTGTACTTCTTCTGCGAGGTATGACATCCTAAGTTTTTGCTCTAATTCAGTGATCTCTCTGCTAAGTCTGTATTTCCCTTGTTGTAGCACATTTGTGTTTTTAAGCAGTTCAGTAACCCGTTTTCTTCTTCTGTACCATTACCTATGCTCTCTCTCTTTATCTGATTTTCCTCTGGGTTTCCTCAATGGTACATGTTTCATACATACTTTGTATGCTTCTGTATTCAGCTTCTCTAGGCACTAGAGGGGATTTAGGGTGCTCATGTCTGATTCCCAGGGTATGTCTGATAGCTCTTGGTTTATTTTTTCCCAGTTAATTCTATGGTTGTTAAAATTAAACTTACTGAACATCCCGTCTCTAACTTTAGCGATGCAGTTTCCTACCCCTGAGTTAATACTAGTTTGAACCTCTATGATGTTATGATCAGAGTAAATAGTTTTGGAAACTGTTATGTCTCTGATCAGTTCCTCGTTGTTTGTGAATATCAAATCCAGGGTATTTTCATTTCTAGTGGGATCAATTACCTGTTGGTTTAAAGAGTACTTTTCACAAAACCTCATTATTTCCCTGGTATGTACATGTTGAGCCAGGGTGCTTCCCGGGGATATTTCTGATATAACATTTCATTGTGCCATCTTCCATTTTACAAGAGGGAGATTAAAATCTCAAAGGAGTAAAATATTTGGTGTAGGACTTTCTAGCCTATCCAGATAGCTATCTATCTTACTTGACTGATCTGTGAATTCCTCAGCAGTTGCCGATGGTGGTTTGTATACTAGGATAATTACCAAATTCCTATTTTCAACTTTAATGCCTAGAATTTCCCTGAATCCCTTCACTAAATATTACCTTGCTCACACTCCAACAGCTCGTCACATCCCCAAAACCATTCGTCTCCATTCACTCCTAACACGCTCACGCACGCTTGCTGGAAATCCAAGCCCCTCGCCCACAAAACCTCCTTTACCCCCCCCTCCAACCTTTTTGAGTACAACCCCTACCCCGCCTTCCTTCCCCTACAGATTTACACACTCTCCATGTCATTCTACTTCGATCCATTCTCTCTAAATGACCAAACCACCTCAACAACCCCTCTTCAGCCCTCTGACTAATACTTTTATTAACTCCACACCTCCTAATTTCCACACTCCGAATTCTCTGCATAATATCTGCACAACACGTTGCCCTTAGACAGGACATCACTGCCTCCAACCGCCTCCTCACTGCAGCATTTACAACCCAAGCTTCACATCTATATAAGAGTGTTGGTACTACTATACTTTCATACATTCCCTTCTTTGCCTCCATAGATAACGTTTTTTACCTCTACATATACTTCAACGCACCACTCACCTTTTTCCATTCATCAATTCTATGGTTAACCTCATCTTCATAAACCCATCAGCTCACATATCAACTCTCAAACATCTGAAAACATTCACTTCCATACTCCCTCTCTCCAATGTGATATCCAATTTTTCTTTATCTAAATCCTGTTAATGTTGCAGTTTAAACTGTAGTGTAAAGCACCCTTCTGGCAAGACAGTGATGGAGTGAATGATGGTGAAAGTTTTTCTTTTTCGGGCCACCCTGCCTTGGTGGGAATCGGCCAGTGTGATATTAAAAAAAACCTTTATCACCTTACTCTTATCTATGTTCACTTTCAATTTTCTACCTTTACACACCCTCCCAAATGTGTAGACTAACCTTTGCAACTTTTCTTTAGAATCTCCCATAAGCACAGCATCATCAGCAAAAAGTAACTGTGTCAACTCCCATTTTGTACTTGATTCCCCATAATTTAATCCCACCCCTCTCCTCAGCACCCTAGCATTTACTTCTTTCACAATCCCATCTATAAATATATTAAACAACCATGGTGACATTAAACATCCCTGTCTAAGACCTACTTTTACCAGAAAGTAATCTCCCTCTCTTCTACACACCCTAACCTGAGCCTCACTATCCTCATAAAAAATCTTTACAGCATTTAGTAACTTATTACCTATTCCATATATATGCCTTTTCTAAATCCACAAATGCAATGAAAACTTCTCTACCTTTATCTAAATACTACTGTTCACATATATGCTTCAATGTAAACACTTGATCTACACATTCCCTACCCAATTTAATAAAATAAAGTAAAAATTTGAATTTGGTAGGGTGTGCAAAAGAAGAAAATTAAAGGTGAATACAGGAAAGAGTAAGGTTATGAGGATAACAAAAAGATTAGGTGATGAAAGATTGAATATCAGATTGGAGGGAGAGAGTATGGAGGAGGTGAACGTATTCAGATATTTGGGAGTGGACGTGTCAGCGGATGGGTCTATGAAAGATGAGGTGAATCATAGAATTGATGAGGGAAAAAGAGTGAGTGGTGCACTTAGGAGTCTGTGGAGACAAAGAACTTTGTCCTTGGAGGCAAAGAGGGGAATGTATGAGAGTATAGTTTTACCAACGCTCTTATATGGGTGTGAAGCGTGGGTGATGAATGTTGCAGCGAGGAGAAGGCTGGAGGCAGTGGAGATGTCATGTCTGAGGGCAATGTGTGGTGTGAATATAATGCAGAGAATTCGTAGTTTGGAAGTTAGGAGGAGGTGCGGGATTACCAAAACTGTTGTCCAGAGGGCTGAGGAAGGGTTGTTGAGGTGGTTCGGACATGTAGAGAGAATGGAGCGAAACAGAATGACTTCAAGAGTGTATCAGTCTGTAGTGGAAGGAAGGCGGGGTAGGGGTCGGCCTAGGAAGGGTTGGAGGGAGGGGGTAAAGGAGGTTTTGTGTGCGAGGGGCTTGGACTTCCAGCAGGCATGCGTGAGCGTGTTTGATAGGAGTGAATGGAGACAAATGGTTTTTATATAAATAATTTAAATAACTCTGCTTGCTCCATAGGCAAGACATTCATACATTCCTCTTTATGCCCTTTTCATATTTCACTCTCAAGACTATAAACAATGATTGAGGAAATCACAGCTTTGTAAGTCCTAAACAATGGTGGATTAAAAGTGGAGCATGGGGGGTAACAAACATATAATGCACTTTATGTGCAATGTATTTATAATGCACTTTCATATACCTCTCCTCACTTAGCGATGTACTTGTTTATTAACAACTCGGACTTACGACCGGCTCTCCGACCAATATGCATACCTAAATAATGTATACTAGAGCTGATTTCCTCTATTCTGTTTATTACAATATACAGTACGCTACTGCATAAACATTTAAAAATATACCTGAAATGTTATAAATGTTGCAAAGGTGACATTAAAATAATATCAAAGATGGTTGACACACACTCGCTACCATTATAGTACGCTCCTCACTTGGCGACAAATTTGTTTACCAACATGGCCTTTGGAACGGAACTCATTAAGTGAGGAGCGGCTGTATGTTCTTGCTTACAATTCATTACTCAAAATGGTAACACTGAACAAATCAACTTTGCCTGAAATGCATTGCATGCTAGTGGATTTCTTTTATACCTAACAATATTCTACTACACAAACTACATTGTTTTTTTTTTTTTTAATATATCAGCCGTTTCCCAGCAAGGAAGGTTGACCCGAAGAAAGAAGAAACACTTTCATCATTCATTCCATCACTGTCATGCCAGGGGGCATGCCTACATTACAGTATACAGTTATCTATATGCTGCATAACAGAAATAAAGTACTTGAATTTGAAAGAAACAACAGAAAAAGTTATCAACAGGAAACTTAATCACTATCTGCTACTTGTACCTGATCATCCCGGTTATGATAGCTATGTAGGGATGCAGGCTACTAGAAGCAACAGTCTAGTTGATCATTGGTCAACAAGGCAAGCCAGGTTCTGGGAGTACTCTCGAAACTCATCAAAGGTATATCAAAGGCAAAGGTGAAGGATGCCTGACCTCAGGCCAGGCTGCAAGGGTTGAAGAGCCCTCAAAATAAACCACAATATGTAAACCAGAGCCTAAGGGTTCCTTCCACCTGCAGGCCCTGAAGCAATTGCCCATCACTGTGCCTTTTTTATGAAGTGGTAATATTATAATTAAACCAGATAACTTTCATAATTAACTTACATTGTGTGGTGAGTAAGGTTCTTGATCACCTTGTGGAACCCAGTAACCCAAAATTTGCACAGCTTTCTCATTGGCAGGTGCTGGGATTGGGTCTAATGTCAATTTGAAGTTTTGTTTGTCATTCTCTTTACCTTTGGGATTAATGCCCAAGACATGAAGTTTGATTAAAGCTATTACTTCACGATAAGACGCCTGATCCAACTGAGTTAAGAATGATAAACAAAAGGACTCAAAGAGTGATCTTGGTAAGCTGGAGCAGGGGTTCCTGGCAGCGACAGTAAGTGCACGGCAGAGGGTGCGTAAACTGTAATGTGGCTTGTGACCCGTACCATCAGTCAGCTTTACTTCTGAATCTTCCTTTACTTTCCTGTAAAAGTTCTTAATACCTTTCACTTGCTTGCTTGATGGACCCAACTGAAATAGGGAATATATTTACAGAATTAACACTCATCTCTGTTCTTGAATATCTTATGTGCAAAACTTTCTAAACTAAACTGCACTAATCTTGCTATCAAACCTGCTACTACTTTTCTACTGCTCACCTATGCTACATAAGGAACTGAATGTACTTCCATATACTGTACAGATTTTTCATTCAATGAATTACCTTGTATTTCAAAATAAAGTACACCAAATATTATCTGTGTATATATAAACCAACAAGTTTTTCATTTACATTCCAACTGTATACTTCTTATTTTCCTTTTTTTTCTTAAACTCATGCATTTATATTGCTGCATAGCACACCTATTATTCATACACTTATCTATTGGTTGTTTTGGCAATTATCTTTCCCATTGGCCTAGCCTCAGACCAGGCCTCCAAGCTTAGAAATTAAATATTACAGGAATAAGAACTATTAAGAAGCACATAGTCAAGTAAAGATACTTGAATACTGAATGTAAGCAGACATAGAAAAGTAAAGATATGTGTATACTGAGTGTAAGTATACATGGGAAAATAAAGATATGCATATAATGAATGTAAGAAGAAGTTTGTAAGATTTACTAATCATCTTTCATTTTTTTTTTAACACGTCAGTCATCTCCCACCCGGCAGGGTGACCCAAAAAGAAAGAAAACACTTTCATCATCATTCAACATTTTCACCATCACTCATACATAATCACTGTCTTTGCTGAGGTACTCAGATACGACAGCTTCAACGTCACTCCAAACTGCCAATGTTCCAAACCCCTCCTTTAAATCGCAGGTATAGTACTTTCCATTTCCATTCACTCCTATCCAACAAGCTCATGCATGTTTACTAGATGTCCAAGCCCCTCACCCACAAAACCTCCTCTACCCCCTCCTCCAACCTCCCTACCCCGCCTTCCTTCCCAAACAGATTCATACAGTCTCCAAGTCATTCTACTTTGTTTCATTCTTTCTAAATGACAAAACCACCTCAACAGCCCCTCTTCAGCCCTCTGACTAACACTTTTAGTAACTCCACACCTCCTAATTTTCCACACTACAAATTCTCTGCATAATATTTACACCACACATTGCCCTTAGACACGACATCTCCACTACCTCCAGTTGCCTCCTCGCTGCAGCATTTACAACCCATGCTTCAGACCCATATAAGAGTGTTGGTACCACTACGCTCTAGTACATTCCCTTCTTTGCCTCCATGGATAACTTTCTTTGTCTCCACAGATACCTCAATGCACCACTCACCTTTCTTCATCAATTCTATGGTTAACCTCATCCTTCATAAACCCATCCGCTGACGAATATCTGAAAACATTCACTTCTTCCATACTCCCTCCCTCCAACGTGATATCCAATTTTTCTTTATCTAAATCACTTGATACCCTCATCACCTTACTCCTATCTAAGTACACTTTCAACTTTCTACCTTTACACACCTCACCCAAATAAAGTATCAGATAGGAAATACAGTACATACTTTAATGTACTACACAGAATATCATATAGGTACATACGATTGCTTCAAATCAATGTTAGTTGTGTTTTACAGTTGTATCACATACCTTAACTAAATAGTCATTTATAATAATCATTAGATCCTGTTTGCTCTGACGTTCTCCCATAAAGAACTCTGTAAATCTGTTTCGCAGTCCAGCTGGTAATTCCTTCTTTCCTACGTCAGTAGCTGGGTTCATACATGCAAAAAGACGAAAATCTTGATGTCTAGCTACAGGCTTGAAATCTCCTCGCTCTAGCAGTGTCAAGGATCCAGAATCAGACTCCAGAAGTCCTGATAAACATTCCAAAGTCTCTGCACTGGCCAAGTTTATTTCATCAAGCAACACCCACTCTCCTGGCAATGAAAAAATTATCAATAAGATAAAGGTATATCATGTGCTGGCAGATTACAAAATGGTTAACCTTTATAAACAGCATATTGCATCTACAATAATTTGAATCAACAAAAAAATATTAAACATATTTACATGAATAAAGTCACCTGTAATGAGAAATTACACAAATGACATGCAAGGTTACAATTCAGCAATCATAAACTAGAAGAATTTTTAATCTAACTTGAACATAATGACTTGGAAACCATTTGATAGCACAAAAGCATGGAGCATTGAACAATATTATAACTAACAATTATCCTCTTTTCATTATGAAAAGCTTGTCTGGTAACATAAACAAACTTTGCAATAAATGACAAGACTTTTTTTTATCATTCAATTATTATTATAATTACTTTTGTTATTAGATTTATGAGTAGTGTTTAACTCAAGAGTGATCAACAGCCCCCAAGGAAAGAGGAATGAAGTGGAGGACAGCTACAATTCCCTGGTTCAAAAGACCTTCACTGGCATAAAAGCACCAAAGAACTGGTGTACACATTCATACAATATCAACATGTACAATAAATACATGAATGTGATGAAAATAGTGGAGTGTAGATGAATAAGATTTGTGCAATAATTTGCTGAAACATTTTGCCTGCACAGCAGACTTCTTCAGTTGAATATATATAGTGTTGACTGAATACTGGTAAAAGTATTAACACTTTCACTGTCCAGACTCTCAAAATTTATATTTCTTCTGAAATGGAAGAGAATCTATTTATGAAGGTAATGACACCATATGTATAAAATTTGATGAAAAACTTATGAAATTAAGCTTGCACAAAGTCTTAGCTCAATTTATGTATTTGTGATTTTGCCCACTTAATTCTTACTTTAAGCCTATTCCACTACCCCATTCGACCAAATTCTGAGCTATCTTACCAATATGCCTTACATTCTATTGAATGAGCACAGGAAACAGAGCATTCAACTATTTAAAATACCCTATAAAATGCACGGAAGTAATTTGGGGAAATATATTAATTGAAAAACAGTCCAAAACAGTGTAGACATTCCTGACACTGGGATAACATTTCCTCCGTCCATTAACCTTTTGAGGGTTGAGAGGCCCTCTCCCAAACTCGTTCTCAGGGTCGAAAATTTTTCAAAAAAAAACAAAAAAAATTATTTTTTCTCATGAAATGATAATCTTTTTCCAATCATAATGACACCAATAGTATGAAATTTGATGAAAAACTTACAGAATTATGCTCTTGCGAAGTTAGTGGTCTCAAAGTTGGCGATTTCGCCCCCTTTGGACCCTAATTTCGGCCAATTCCAATGTTGCAGTTGACTAAAATCATAGCTATTTCCCTAGAACTCCATTTGTTCTATCGATTGAGTACAAGAATCCGCCCATTTACCGATTTCAACTACCCAATAAAATGGTCAGAAATTGGCAATTTGGGAAATTTCACACAAATTTAAGATGCCAATTTCAAAATAGGGTTCAAAATAAACAAGACAGACATTCATGGCACTAAAATAACATTTTATCTTTTCATTAGTCATGTCTCTAGGCCTCTCTTACATTACTTTTGCTTTCCATTTTGAATTTTTATTCTCACAGAAAATAGAAAGTTTTCTGTTATGTATACTACTACATCATTGTAAAAACGGTATAAATGATATCAGCGCACTTATGAAAGAACAGACTCGCCAGCTGATGTGTATTGGACGCGTGGCTTGATTTGTTTAATCTTGAATATCGGCAAAAATTTATAATTTTTGCTACTTTGAGCTCAATTTCAGGGTACTTGTCATCGTGAAACCAATCAAAATCATCTCTAATTCTGTAATATATCTTCCATTCTATCAAATGAGACCAAAGAAACGAGAATACAACCATAAATACCATGCGAAAATTCACTAGAAAGTCGCTGTATTAAGCCAAAAACACAAAGTTTTTTTTCTCATTATGCACAGCATGCTTCAGGATTTTTTTAATGCTACGTACACTGACCACACAGACCCATTCTTTCATATGTATGTCTGCCAGCTTTCTTCCACCAGATTTGAAGGCGCTAGAATTTAGGCGTACAAGTACGTGATCGACCCTGGCTGTAATGACGTACTTGTACGTGACCGACCCTCAAAGGGTTAATCACGTCTCCAGGTCTCTCCTATACGTATTACACTTGCCTTCTATTTTGAATTCATAATCACACAAAATTACTCTTATTTCTCAAATAAAATATAACCAGGAATGAAATGATTGGTGACGGACGGAATTCTAATAATTGAATCAGGGCTATTAAAATCCCATAAAATATAACGGGTGTGTAGAGTCCTTACCCAGCCTCAGGAATACCGAGCCCAATTTCAAGATACAAACTTCTGGTCCTGAAACCAACCAAGATCATCTCTATTTCAATAGTATGTCTTCCATTCTATCAAATTATACCAAGAAACAGCAAATAATACAATGAAAAGCATCTAATAAAACAGCTCAAAGTCCCAATTTTAAACTATATAGATGGTCAGAATTTTGCTTTTCCCATCATGCACCAGGTGGGACAGGATTGTTTTTTATACTGTGCTCTCTCACCTTGGAGAACCATTCTCCAACCTCATAATTTACCACTCTCAGATAATAAAATATATCCAGGAATGATTGTTCATGGTTTATGGTGTCCCAATAATTGGATCAAACCTATTAAAAATCCATATAAAAGACTAGAGGGGTGTAGGAGGCCTTACCCAGCAAACACAGAATTTTTCTGCTAATTTGAGCTCAATTTCAAGCTACTTCTGGACCTGAAGCTAATCAAAATCATCTCTAGTTCAGTAATGTATTTTCCATTCTATCAAACGAAAACAAGAAACAGCCAATAAAACCAGAAAATCATATGAGAAAACAACTCAAAGTCACAATTTTAAACTATACACATGGTCAGATTTGTTTTTCCCCACCATGCCCTGTGTGGAGCAGGATTATTTTCCATATTGTGCACACTTACCCCAAAGACCCATTCTCTCATATGCAGGCTAAAATTGAGCAGGAAAAATGTTTCAGCTAATAAAAATTACAAGTCTTTAACATGTGTGGAGTGTATATTGGTTGGGTTATTAAGATTAAGGCCTATTAACTACATGAAGGCTACATGTAACCTGTACATCACTAAGGATACGTTAAACCCTAAAATAAGGTTTAAAGTAAACAATGTATATTTACTGAGATAAACACACATTTGAGCAGGAGTGTAGTAGAAGTTGTGATAATTACAGACTGCCTTGACCCAAGGACATATGTGTACATGGCCCATAAAGTCACTGAGGCAAAAGTCTGATACAGATTGGTTTCATTACAGAAGCCTTTGTCTCACCATCTTTCCTTTTATTTCTCAGAACACCAACAGGGCCTGGGCACCAACAAAACTCGATATCTTTGTGTTGAGTGTGGACACAAGATAAAAACTCTGATATCTCTTGAACCACAGGGTGGACAAATTAAACTAGGTCAGGGCAGACAGAGCGCAACATCTTGGTATCTTTATTGTAGACGTTTTGCCATCCAGTGGCTTTATCAATACAAAGAGAAGAACATACAGTGGTACCCCAAGTTCAGTACATAATTTGTTCCAGAAGGCTGTTCGACTGCCGTTACTGAACAAATTTGTTCCCATAAGGAATAATGTAAATTAGATTAGCCCGTTTCAGACCCCCAAACTACACTTACAAAAGCACTAACAATAATACACTTACATAACTGTTTGAGTTGGGAGCACTACGAAACTCGGGGTACCACTGCAATTGGAAGACAAGAACTATATAAAGAAGATGAGGTAATCAGTCCCTCAGCCTTGGAATTGGTGTGAAGAGCACTGTAGTCATGAAGAATCTGGAGCATAGCCAAGAAGGCTGGCAGTTATATACTAGCATCAGGTGGAAAGGGACAGATAGCAGACGAGGGCATAGTCACTGGTAGGTGGGATTCCCCAGTGGAAGTAGGCCAGGGTTAGTGGTGGTAGTAGTACTAGAAGTAGCCATGAAGATGGTTATGACTTACTTCCACTGGGGAATCCCGCCTACCAGTGACTATGCCCTCGTCTGCTACCCGTCCCTTTCTACCTGACGCAAGTATATAAGCGGCAGCCTTTTTAGCTATGCTCCAGATTTTTCACAACTACGGTGCTCTACACGCCAACTCTAAGGCTGAAAAACTGAGTACCTCATCTTTTGTATATAGTTCTTATCTTCCAATTATGTCCTTGAATTTGCACTGATAAAGACACTGGATGGCGAAACGTCTACAATAAAGATACCCAGATGTTGCACGTGTTTAATTTTCATCTTGTTGGTGCTGTATACCATTCATGAACATGATATAAGTTTTATCTTTCTTTTTGGGTCACCCTGCCTTGGTGGGAGACAGCCAACATGTTAATAAAAATAAAGATGGGGTTGTAAGAAAAGTGTATGCAAGAGTGTTGGGGAAAGGTGTGGGAATGCGTAGATAAAGACTAACACAAAATGGAAGTCGTCACAGTTGCTTTTTTACTGATGACACTGCTTTTGGCAGATTTTGAAGAGAAGTTGCAAAGGTTGGTGGATGAATTTGGGAGGGTATGTAAAAGGAGGGAGTTAAAAGTGAACACTCGAAAGAACAAGGTGACGAGGGTAATGAAAAATTTAGGTAAAGATAGACTACATATCAGATATTTGGGAGTGGACTTGTCTGCAGATGGGTCTACGAAAGATGGGGTGAACCACAGAACTGACGAGGCAAAAAGATGACTGGTGCACAGAGGAATCTGTGGAGACAAAGAATGTTTTCCATGGAACCTAAAAGGGAAATGTATGAGAGTGCAGTTATACCAATGCTCTTATATAGGCATGAAGCATGAGTTGTTAATGTTGCAGGAAGGATGAGGCTGAAGGCAGTGATGTCATGTCCGAGGGCAATGTGTAATGAATGAATATTATGCAAAGAATTCATTGCTTGGAGATTAGGTATGGGGTTACTAAAAGTATTATCCAGAGGGCTGGATAGGGGATGCTGAGGTGGCTTGGACATTTAGAGAGGATGGAATAATATGATGACTTGGACATAAAAATCTGTAGTGAAGAGAAGGCAGGGTAGGGGTCTGTCCTAGGAGGGAGGGGGTAAAGGAGGTTTTATGTACCAGGAGCTTGCACTTCCCTTACCTTAGTGAGAGAAATCAGGAACATAAAAAATAAAATCTAAAAAAATAGACTAAATACAAAGAATAATTTTTTAGCAAAATTATTCCTATTGGCTGCCAAATTCAAGCAATTAACCACTACTGCACAGAATAGTTTATACCACAATATAACAATACATCAATGAAATACTAACCATCTTGAATAGCCTTGATTAGAGTTCCTTCAATGAAGGAAAAGGCTAGGGCACTCTGAGCATGTTGTACTTGGTCTTTCAAACTTGCTATTTTGAGCCTAAATTTATGCCATTTAGCCAATATGCTTCTAGTATGTGTTTGCTTATACTGCTCTACTGTATCATTTGAATGACTTAATTTATGCACAGCACGTTCCTGTGAATGTTCCATCAAAGTAAATAAGTCACTCCACCTCTGATTGACGTAACACACCATAATGTGTTCAAGAAATTTATTGTTTTTAGAAGCTGAAAATGTAACAGCAAAGAGGTCTTCAAATTGTTGTCGTACAGGTGCGATAATAGTTTTCATCTGGACTGGCTTGAATCCTCCAAGGAGATCAGATGAATCACTCTGCTGATTCATGTTTATAACACGTAACTTGTTTCTGGTGTGGTGTGCCAAATACTGTACAGCTGATGTTTTCCCTGTACCTGTTTCTCCTACAATCAACACTGGTTCTTTTTTCATTACTGCAACACCAATCCTCTCCAGCAAGAGTGCTACAGGTCTTGTCAATGAAAAAGTAACAGTTTTCTTTAGACCTATAGATAAGTAATCAGTATTTTTTTTATGTAACCTGGCTCTCTGGCCTATTATTAACTGGTCAGGCATATGCATTACTTCCGGTTTATACTGCATGCAGTAGTATTCCACTGTTGCTTTTGTGCAGTTCATGAATGAACCAATGTGTACTGCAAAGGTGAAGTGTGTTGATGGATTTGGCACTGCTGCACAAAAGCAATCAAGAGCTTCCTGAAAAGATAATGCAGGAATAGTTAGGGGAGCAGTTTAATATACTATAATAATGAACATATTTATAAATGGGGTTGTAAAAGAAGTAAATGCTAGGGTGTTGGGGAGAGGGGTGGGATTAAATTATGGGGAATCAAACACAAAATGGGAATTGATGCAGTTACTTTTTGCTGATGATACTGTGTTTTTGGGGGATTCTAAAGAAAAGTTGCAAAGGTTAGTGGACAAGTCTGGGGGGCTGTGTAAAGGTAGAAAGTTGAAAGTGAACATAGATAAGAGTAAGGTGATGAGAGTATCAAACAATTTAGATAAAGAAAAATTGGATATTACATTGGAGGGAGAGAGTATGGAAGCAGTGAATATTTTCAGATATTTGAAAGTTGACTTGTTTGCACATAGGTCTACAAAAGATGAGGTGAACCATAGAATTGTGGGAAAAAAAGTGATTGGTGCACAGAGGAATCTGTGGAGACAAAGAATGTTATCCATGGAAGCTGAAAGGGGAATGTATGAGAGTATAGTTATACCAATGCTCTTTAAAGTGCAGGCATGTACTTCCCACCGCTAGGACTCAAGTTCGGCTAACCAGTTTCCCTGAATCCCTTCATAAAATATTACCCTGCTCACACTCCAACAGCTCATCAGGTCCCAAAAACCATTCACTCCTATCTAACATGCTCATGCATGCTTCCTGGAAGTCCAAGCCCCTCTCCCGCAAAACCTCCCTTCAACCTTTTTGAGGATGATCCCTAACCTGCCTTTCTTTCCCTAAAGATTTATATGCTCTCTAAGTCATTCTACTTTCTTTTATTTTGTCTAAATGACCAAATCACCTCAACAACCCCTCTTCAGCCCTCTGAATACTACTTTTAGTAACTCCACACCTCCTCCTAATTTCTATACTACGAATTCTCTGTATAATATTTGCACCACACATTACCCTTAGATACGACATCTCCACTGCCTCCAGCTTCCTCCTCACTGCAGCATTTACAACCCATGCTTCACACCCATATAAGTGTTGGTACCACTATACTATCGTACATTCCCTTCTTTGGCTCCATGGATAACGTTAACAAAACATATACATAGTAAAACAAATTAACATAATTGTGAGGTGTGGTAGCTGGGTGAGCTACCACACCTCACTTCCTACAATAAATACTACTTACCTCTCACCTACATTAAAACTACAAATATTTTAAGGTAAGTAATAAGTGTACTGTACATGCATTTTACTTTTTTATTGTTTTTATGCCTTGTTCTATTGCTAACTTATTACATGATAGCATAAACATGTTATCAGGCATTTATATATATAATTAAGAGTGAAAAAAAAGGTAATTCACTTAATGGCAGTAGCCTGGAAAATAACCCGCCTCATAAGCTGGGCCCTCCTGTATCAGATAATGAAGTCTGGCTTCTATCATATGATGTCTAGGGACATACAAGAAAAGAAAATGTTGAGAAGAATCTTAATTACAGCATCGTTAAAAGTGTGCATATATAGAAATGTTATACACAAAAAAAAAAAAAAAATGATCAAATACAGCCTCTCCTCACTTAGCAACATTCTCGTTTACCAATGACTCGGACTTACGACAGGCTCTCTGACCAGTATGCATACCTAAATAATGTATATTAAAGTTGATTTTCTCTATTCTGTTTCTTACAATATACAGTACACTACCATATAAACATTTAAATATATACTAAAAATGTTATAAATAGTGCAAAGGTGACATTAAAACAATATAAAAAAATGACTGACACAAGCCCACTGCCATTAGAGCATGCTCCTTGCTTAGCCATGAATTCGTTTACTGACGTGGTCTTAGGAACGGAACTCCGTCGTTGAGTGAGGAGAGGCTGCATTGTAACTAGAGAAAAATCTACTACCTGGAATGCTGTGTTAGCCAATGAAATTTCTATATTATCAACATGAGAGGAAACTCTTGAGCACCATTTCTTAAGGTCACGGGTTGACACTAAACGACCAGACACCTTGATGGAAGTCATATTCATAACGTCAGCATGGCTGTCGCCATCTCGATCATCATCATGTTGCCCAGCTGATAGCATCAGATAAACATCAACTAGCTTCTCCGATATAGATTCTAGTTTTGGCCATCTGAAATAGGTAAACTGTAGGAGTATCACTCAGTTTTCAAAATGAGGACTTAAGAACTCCGATTAAACATGATCATGCTAGAAAATTGAGACCCACTGACATTTGATAATTTATTTTTTATTTTTTTTGTGGTTCAAGAACATAAGCACAATTCTGAAAGTTAATATTAAGGTCACACTTTAAATAACACTTCTTACCAATCACTATACAATAAACCTTTTCATAATGCAGGGATATATTACTAAAAGCTATTACCTTGTGAAAAAAATATTTTTATGTGAAGTAATTATGAGGAAAAAAATGAGGGCTATCTGAAATGTTATGTCAGCATGCTTCTGGAAAGATATTGACTGAATAGATGATGGTGAAAGCGTTTCCTCTATTTCAAGTCTCCCTACTTCAGTGAGAGTCATAAAAAAAAAATGGGGGGGGGGGGGGGTGAGGGGTGTATCTTGGCTCATCAAATGAGTATGTTTCAGAAATATTTAATTTTGCAAAATAACACTTTTTTTTTTTTTTTAAGTACAGTTGCCGTGGCTCTACTGGGCTGAGGGGATGCTCTGGATCTCTAACTTGCATACTCTTTGTTGGGAAAAGTGAAATTTGGCAACAGATACATCCATGATTCGTTTATTTCTCTGACTGGTCAAGTCGTGACAGTCAGTTGAAATATTGTCTCATGCATTACACAACTTTCGTTTTTTAGAGCTTTTTCCTCGCTAATTTTTCTCACATTCCTTGACTATAAGTCTTGGTATGGGAGAGTGTGAGGGGGGAAAAGTTAATTAGATAAGAGTGGTGGAAGTATGCATGAATGGTGGTGGTAGTTTACTGGACAGTATGCTTGTTCTGTTAGGGTGGGTGCATCGTTCCCACTACCCTACCCCTCCTCCTGTACCCGGTGGGAGGTGACGAGTCTCTCTCCTACCGGTGGTCAGTCACTTGACTTGCAGCTCCCATCAAATCTGTAAGTATTCATTCCACTCCTGTTTAATGTGTTGTGTGTTTGGGTTAATTGGGTTTCAACAAGAGCTTCACTCTTGTTTAAAATTTTATGCTGCAAATTGTTCCTGTTTTGATTTGGACTTACATAGTGTAACATCATTTAAGCCTCACTATTTCTTTTAAAGGTCATATGCCTGTCATGGGTAGGTAGTAGGTTGGTAGACAGCAACCATTCGGGGAGGTACTACCATCCTGCCAAGTGAGTGTAAAACGGAAGCCTATATTTATTTTACATGATGGTAGGACTGCTGGTGTCTTTTTTGTCTCATAAACATGCAAGATTTCAGGTACGTCTTGCTACTTCTACTTACACTTAGGTCACACTACACATACATGTATAGGTCTACCTCCACATTTGCGAGGGTTAGGGAATCAAGAACCTCGCAAATGTTGAAAAATCGCAAATGTTTGGCGCACAAATATGTTGTAGGGAGATATAATAATAGCATTTACTTAGCCTAACAATACTGCTTCCTTAACCTATTGAACCATGAACAATTATAAAACACACGAAAACATCGTAAAATATTGTACTAGTGCCAGCCCATTGGTAAAGAAGGTGAGAAAAACTATAGAAATCAAAAAAGAATTCATAGCAGAGTACCAAAGTGGAGTGATTCAGTGATTCTACGATACGTACGATACTAAAGTAGCAGGAGTCAATAAAAGTCATAGCGCCAGCCAGCAATAAAGTGTAGCATTAACAGAGTAGCAAGTAAGTTAAGCGATTAATTGATAGGAAAAGGACAGCACGAACCTAACTCCTCCAGTATTGTTGGAGTTATAAAGGGCGACTGACAACACCAGTGTCTCTAGTCTTTACTGCCTCCTCCACCACTATGTACGGCTTATGCTCTCAGTGGCCCTTATACACCCAACAACAACAACACAGCAACACTCGTGACATACTTAATGACATATTTTATTCATTCTAGAGTATATGTCATGTTTCTATGTTATTAATATTGTTTATTATGTCATATTAGATGAATTGTGATAGATAAATAAGCTGCAGAATTCATATTAGTGTCATACTGAAGGACTATCTTGTCCTATCTCCAAACAAACTCTGCCACCACCAAAATTCCTAACATATGTAATGACGTATTTTAAATATGATTGGGCGGCTGGCAATTTGCGAATGTTCAAAGCCCACAAAAGTGGAAAACGCAAATGATGAGGGAGACCTGTGCACGTTTATTGTACATACACTCATCTGAGTTTTCTTTGATTTTATCTTAATAGTTCTTGTTCTTATTGCTTTTCCTTTCATATCCATGGAGAAGTGGAATAAGAATCTTTCCTCTGTAAGCCATGTGTGTTGTGAAAGTTAACTAAAATGCCGGGAACAATGGGCCAGTAATCCCTTTTCCTGTATAGCCTACTAATAAGAAAAAGAAGAAAGCTGTCAAAGTGGGATGTCTAAATGTTTGTAGATGTTGTGTGAATGATAAGAAAGAGATGATTGTGGATGTTATGAATGAGAAGAACCTGGATGTCCTGGCTTTAAGTGAAACAAAGCTGAAGGGGGTGGGAGAGTCTCAGTGGAGAGAAATAAATGGGATTAGATCAGGGGTTTCAAATAGAGTTAGAGCTAAAGGAGTAGCAATAATGCTGAAGGATAAATTATGGCAGGAAAAGAGGGAATATAAATGTATAAATTCAAGGATTATGTGGTGTAAAATAAGGGTTGGATGTGAAAAGTGGTTTATAGTAAGCGTTTATGTACCTGGATAAGACAGAAGAATAGAGGAGAGAGAGAGATTTTGGGAAATGTTGAGCGAGGGCATGGGAAGTTTCGAATCAAGTGAGAGAGTACTTGTGGTTGGGGATCTCAGCGCTAAAGTGGGTAAAAATATTGTGGAGGGAGTAAAAGGTAAATCTGGGGTGCCAGGGGTAAATGAAAATGGGAAGCCTTTAATTGAGCTATGTGTAGAAAGAGGTTTGGTAATAAGTAATACATCATATTTCATGAAAATAGGATAAATAAATACACAAGGTATGATATAGCACATAATGAAAGTCGTTTGTTAGATTATGTATTGGTGGATAAAGTGCTGATGGATAGGCCTCAGGATGTACATGTTCATAGAGGGGCAACGGATATATCGGATCTTTATTTAGTTGTAGCTACAGTTAGAGTAAGAGGTAGATGGGACAAAAGGAAAATGGCAACAGAAAGAAAGAGAGAGGTGAAAGTGTATAAACTAAGGAGGAAATTAGGGTGAGATATAAACAACTATTGGCAGAAAGGTGGGCTAGTGCAAGTATGAGTAGTAGGGGGGTTGAAGAGGGTTGGAATAGTTTTAAAAATGCAGTACTAGAATGTGGGGCAGAAGTTTGTGGCTATAGGAGGGTGGGTGCAGAAGGAAAGAGGAGTGATTGGTAGAATGAGTGTGTGATAGAGAAAAAGGGGAGAGGCACTGTCACGAAATTTTAAGGAAATTTTGGAGTGAGATAAAAAAGTTAAGAAAGCCTAGGGAAAGAATAGATTTGTCAGTTAAAAACAGAGTAGGGGAGTTAGTTGATGGGGAGCTGGAGGTATTGGGTAGATGGCGGGAATATTTTGAGGAACTTTTAAATGTCGATGAAGAAAGGGAGGCGATAATTTCATGCACTGGCCAGGGAGGTATAATATCTTTTAGGAGTGAAGAAGAGTATGATGAGAGTGTGGGGGAGGTGCACGAGGCATTACATAGAATGAAAGGGAGTAAAGCAGCTGGAACTGACAGAATCATGACAAAAATGTTAAAAGCAGGAGGATATACATGTATAGTGTTGGAGTGGTTGGAATTTTTGTTTAATAAATGTATGAAAGAGGGGAAGGTACCTAGGGATTGGCAGAGTGTGGATAGTTCCTTTATATAAAGGGACGGGGGACAAAAGAGATTGTAAAAATTATAGGGGAATATGTTTACCGAAAAATGAAAGGGGGTAAGGCAGCCGGGATTGATGGGATAAAGGTAGAAATGTTAAAAGCAGGTGGGGATATAGTTTTGGAGTGGTTGGTGCAATTATTTAATAAATGTATGGAAGAGGGTAAGGTACCTAGGGATTGGCAGAGAGCATGCATAGTTCCTTTGTATAAAGGCAAAGGGGATAAAAGAGAGTGCAAAAATTATAGGGGGATAAGTCTGTTGAGTGTACCTGGTAAAGTGTATGGTAGAGTTATAATTGAAAGAATTAAGAGTAAGACGGAGAATAGGATAGCAGATGAACAAGGAGGCTTTAGGAAAGGTAGGGGGTGTGTGGACCAGGTGTTTACAGTGAAACATATAAGTGAACAGTATTTAGATAAGGCTAAAGAGGTCTTTGTGGCATTTATGGATTTGGAAAAGGCGTATGACAGGGTGGATAGGGGGGCAATGTGGCAGATGTTGCAAGTGTATGGTGTAGGAGGTAGGTTACTGAAAGCAGTGAAGAGTTTTTACGAGGATAGTGAGGCTCAAGTTAGAGTATGTAGGAAAGAGGGAAATTTTTTCCCAGTAAAAGTAGGCCTTAGACAAGGATGTGTGATGTCACCGTGGTTGTTTAATATATTTATAGATGGGGTTGTAAGAGAAGTAAATGCGAGGGTCTTGGCAAGAGGCGTGGAGTTAAAAGATAAAGAATCACACACAAAGTGGGAGTTGTCACAGCTGCTCTTTGCCGATGACACTGTGCTCTTGGGAGATTCTGAAGAGAAGTTGCAGAGATTGGTGGATGAATTTGGTAGGGTGTGCAAAAGAAGAAAATTAAAGGTGAATACAGGAAAGAGTAAGGTTATGAGGATAACAAAAAGATTAGGTGATGAAAGATTGAATATCAGATTGGAGGGAGAGAGTATGGAGGAGGTGAACGTATTCAGATATTTGGGAGTGGACGTGTCAGCGGATGGGTCTATGAAGGATGAGGTGAATCATAGAATTGATGAGGGAAAAAGAGTGAGTGGTGCACTTAGGAGTCTGTGGAGACAAAGAACTTTGTCCTTGGAGGCAAAGAGGGGAATGTATGAGAGTATAGTTTTACCAACGCTCTTATATGGGTGTGAAGCGTGGGTGATGAATGTTGCAGCGAGGAGAAGGCTGGAGGCAGTGGAGATGTCATGTCTGAGGGCAATGTGTGGTGTGAATATAATGCAGAGAATTCGTAGTTTGGAAGTTAGGAGGAGGTGCGGGATTACCAAAACTGTTGTCCAGAGGGCTGAGGAAGGGTTGTTGAGGTGGTTCGGACATGTAGAGAGAATGGAGCGAAACAGAATGACTTCAAGAGTGTATCAGTCTGTAGTGGAAGGAAGGCGGGGTAGGGGTCGGCCTAGGAAGGGTTGGAGGGAGGGGGTAAAGGAGGTTTTGTGTGCGAGGGGCTTGGACTTCCAGCAGGCATGCGTGAGCGTGTTTGATAGGAGTGAATGGAGACAAATGGTTTTTAATACTTGACGTGCTGTTGGAGTGTGAGCAAAGTAACATTTATGAAGGGATTCAGGGAAACCGGCAGGCCGGACTTGAGTCCTGGAGATGGGAAGTACAGTGCCTGCACTCTGAAGGAGGGGTGTTAATGTTGCAGTTTAAAAACTGTAGTGTAAAGCACCCTTCTGGCAAGACAGTGATGGAGTGAATGATGGTGAAAGTTTTTCTTTTTCGGGCCACCCTGCCTTGGTGGGAATCGGCCGGTATGATAATAATAAAATAATAAAAAAAAATGTTTACCGAGTTCTAGGTAGTAGGTTCGTAGACAGCAACTGCCCAGGGAGGTACTACCGTCCTGCCAAGTGAGTGTAAAACGGAAACCTGTAATTGTTTTACATGATGGCAGGATTGCTGGTGTCCATTTTTCTGTCTCATAAACATGCAAGGTTTCAGGTGCGTCTTGCTACTTCTACTTACACTTAGGTCACACTACACATACATGTACAGGCATATATGTATATGCACACCCCTCTGGGTTTTCTTCCATTTTTCTTACGAGTTCTTGTTCTTGTTTATTTTCTCTTACCTCCATAAAGAAGTGTAACAGAATTCTTCCTCTGTAAGCCATGCGTGTTGTAAGAGGCGACTAAAATGCCAGGAGCAAGGGGCTAGTAACCTCTTCTCCTGTATATATTACAAAATGTAAAAGGAGAAACTTTCGTTTTTCCTTTTGGGCCACCCCGCCTCGGCCAGTGTATTGAAAGAAAGAAGAAAGAAATGTATGAAAGAGGGGAAGGTACCTAGGGATTGGCAGAGTGTGGATAGTTCCTTTATATAAAGGGACGGGGGACAAAAGAGATTGTAAAAATTATAGGGGAATAAGTTTACCGAGAGTAGGTAGTAGGTTGGTAGACAGCAACCACCCAGCCCGTCCTGCCAGATGACTGTGAAACAAAAACCTGTAACTGTTTTGCATGATGGTAGGATTGCTGGTTTCTTTTTCTGTCTCATAAACACGCTAGATAACAGGGATATCTTGCTACTCCTACTTACACTTTGGTCACACTTCACAGACACGCACATGCATATATATATATATATATACATACATCTAGGTTTTTCTCCTTTTTCTAAATAGCTCTTGTTCTTTTTTATTTCTTCTATTGTCCATGGGGAAGTGGAAAAGAATCTTTCCTCCGTAAGCCATGCGTGTCGTATGAGGCGACTAAAATGCCGGGAGCAATGGGCTAGTAACCCCTTCTCCTGTATACATTTACTAAAAAAGAGAAGAAGAAAAACTTTATAAAACTGGGATGCTTAAATGTGCGTGGATGTAGTGCGGATGACAAGAAACAGATGATTGCTGATGTTATGAATGAAAAGAAGTTGGATGTCCTGGCTCTAAGCGAAACAAAGCTGAAGGGGGTAGGAGAGTTTCAGTGGGGGGAAATAAATGGGATTAAATCTGGAGTATCTGAGAGAGTTAGAGCAAAGGAAGGGGTAGCAGTAATGTTAAATGATCAGTTATGGAAGGAGAAAAGAGAATATGAATGTGTAAATTCAAGAATTATGTGGATTAAAGTAAAGGTTGGATGCGAGAAGTGGGTCATAATAAGCGTGTATGCACCTGGAGAAGAGAGGAATGCAGAGGAGAGAGAGAGATTTTGGGAGATGTTAAGTGAATGTATAGGAGCCTTTGAACCAAGTGAGAGAGTAATTGTGGTAGGGGACCTGAATGCTAAAGTAGGAGAAACTTTTAGAGAGGGTGTGGTAGGTAAGTTTGGGGTGCCAGGTGTAAATGATAATGGGAGCCCTTTGATTGAACTTTGTATAGAAAGGGGTTTAGTTATAGGTAATACATATTTTAAGAAAAAGAGGATAAATAAGTATACACGATATGATGTAGGGCGAAATGACAGTAGTTTGTTGGATTATGTATTGGTAGATAAAAGACTGTTGAGTAGACTTCAGGATGTACATGTTTATAGAGGGGCCACAGATATATCAGATCACTTTCTAGTTGTAGCTACACTGAGAGTAAAAGGTAGATGGGATACAAGGAGAATAGAAGCATCAGGGAAGAGAGAGGTGAAGGTTTATAAACTAAAAGAGGAGGCAGTTAGGGTAAGATATAAACAGCTATTGGAGGATAGATGGGCTAATGAGAGCATAGGCAATGGGTTCGAAGAGGTATGGGGTAGGTTTAAAAATGTAGTGTTAGAGTGTTCAGCAGAAGTTTGTGGTTACAGGAAAGTGGGTGCAGGAGGGAAGAGGAGCGATTGGTGGAATGATGATGTAAAGAGAGTAGTAAGGGAGAAAAAGTTAGCATATGAGAAGTTTTTACAAAGTAGAAGTGATGCAAGGAGGGAAGAGTAGATGGAGAAAAAGAGAGAGGTTAAGAGAGTGGTGAAGCAATGTAAAAAGAGAGCAAATGAGAGAGTGGGTGAGATGTTATCAACAAATTTTGTTGAAAATAAGAAAAAGTTTTGGAGTGAGATTAACAAGTTAAGGAAGCCTAGAGAACAAATGGATTTGTCAGTTAAAAATAGGAGAGGAGAGTTATTAAATGGAGAGTTAGAGGTATTGGGAAGATGGAGGGAATATTTTGAGGAATTGTTAAATGTTGATGAAGATAGGGAAGCTGTGATTTCGTGTATAGGGCAAGGAGGAATAACATCTTGTAGGAGTGAGGAAGAGCCAGTTGTGAGTGTGGGGGAAGTTCGTGAGGCAGTAGGTAAAATGAAAGGGGGTAAGGCAGCCGGGATTGATGGGATAAAGATAGAAATGTTAAAAGCAGGTGGGGATATAGTTTTGGAGTGGTTGGTGCAATTATTTAATAAATGTATGGAAGAGGGTAAGGTACCTAGGGATTGGCAGAGAGCATGCATAGTTCCTTTGTATAAAGGCAAAGGGGATAAAAGAGAGTGCAAAAATTATAGGGGGATAAGTCTGTTGAGTGTACCTGGTAAAGTGTATGGTAGAGTTATAATTGAAAGAATTAAGAGTAAGACGGAGAATAGGATAGCAGATGAACAAGGAGGCTTTAGGAAAGGTAGGGGGTGTGTGGACCAGGTGTTTACAGTGAAACATATAAGTGAACAGTATTTAGATAAGGCTAAAGAGGTCTTTGTGGCATTTATGGATTTGGAAAAGGCGTATGACAGGGTGGATAGGGGGGCAATGTGGCAGATGTTGCAAGTGTATGGTGTAGGAGGTAGGTTACTGAAAGCAGTGAAGAGTTTTTACGAGGATAGTGAGGCTCAAGTTAGAGTATGTAGGAAAGAGGGAAATTTTTTCCCAGTAAAAGTAGGCCTTAGACAAGGATGTGTGATGTCACCGTGGTTGTTTAATATATTTATAGATGGGGTTGTAAGAGAAGTAAATGCGAGGGTCTTGGCAAGAGGCGTGGAGTTAAAAGATAAAGAATCACACACAAAGTGGGAGTTGTCACAGCTGCTCTTTGCTGATGACACTGTGCTCTTGGGAGATTCTGAAGAGAAGCTGCAGAGATTGGTGGATGAATTTGGTAGGGTGTGCAAAAGAAGAAAATTAAATGTGAATACAGGAAAGAGTAAGGTTATGAGGATAACAAAAAGATTAGGTGATGAAAGATTGAATATCAGATTGGAGGGAGAGAGTATGGAGGAGGTGAACGTATTCAGATACAGTGGACCCCCGGTTAACGAACTTTTTTCATTCCAGTAATATGTTCAGGTGCCACTACTGACCGAATTTTTTCCCATAAGGAATATTGTGAAGTAGATTAGTCCATTTCAGACCCCCAAACATACACGTACAAACGCACTTACATAAATACACTTACATAATTGGTCGCATTTGGAGGTGATCGTTAAGCGGGGGTCCACTGTATTTGGGAGTGGACGTGTCAGCGGATGGGTCTATGAAAGATGAGGTGAATCATAGAATTGATGAGGGAAAGAGTGAGTGGTGCACTTAGGAGTCTGTGGAGACAAAGAACTTTGTCCTTGGAGGCAAAGAGGGGAATGTATGAGAGTATAGTTTTACCAACGCTCTTATATGGGTGTGAAGCGTGGGTGATGAATGTTGCAGCGAGGAGAAGGCTGGAGGCAGTGGAGATGTCATGTCTGAGGGCAATGTGTGGTGTGAATATAATGCAGAGAATTCGTAGTTTGGAAGTTAGGAGGAGGTGCGGGATTACCAAAACTGTTGTCCAGAGGGCTGAGGAAGGGTTGTTGAGGTGGTTCGGACATGTAGAGAGAATGGAGCGAAACAGAATGACTTCAAGAGTGTATCAGTCTGTAGTGGAAGGAAGGCGGGGTAGGGGTCGGCCTAGGAAGGGTTGGAGGGAGGGGGTAAAGGAGGTTTTGTGTGCGAGGGGCTTGGACTTCCAGCAGGCATGCGTGAGCGTGTTTGATAGGAGTGAATGGAGACAAATGGTTTTTAATACTTGACGTGCTGTTGGAGTGTGAGCAAAGTAACATTTATGAAGGGATTCAGGGAAACCGGCAGGCCGGACTTGAGTCCTGGAGATGGGAAGTACAGTGCCTGCACTCTGAAGGAGGGGTGTTAATGTTGCAGTTTAAAAACTGTAGTGCAAAGCACCCTTCTGGCAAGACAGTGATGGAGTGAATGATGGTGAAAGTTTTTCTTTTTCGGGCCACCCTGCCTTGGTGGGAATCGGCCAGTGTGATAATAAAAAAAAAAAGTTTACCGAGTTCTAGGTAGTAGGTTGGTAGACAGCAACCGCCCAGGGAGGTACTACCGACCTTCCAAGTGAGTGTAAAACGAAAGCCTGTAATTGTTTTACATGATGGTAGGATTGCTGGTGTCCTTTTTTTCTGTCTCATAAAAATGCAAGATTTCAGATACGTCTTGCTACTTGTATTTACACTTAGGTCACACTGCACATACATGTACAAGCATATATATACACACACCCCTCTGGGTTTTCTTCTATTTTCTTACTAGTTCTTCTTCTTGTTTATTTCCTCTTACCTCCATGGGGAAGTGGAACAGAATTCTTCCTCCGTAAGCCATGCGTGTTGTAAGAGGCGACTAAAATGCCGGGAGCAAGGGGCTAGTAACCCCTTCTTCCGTATAAATTGCTAAATTTAAAAAGAGAAACTTTCGTTTTTCTTTTTGGGCCACCCTGCCTTGATGGGATATGGCCGGTTTGTTGAAAAAGAAAAAAAAGAAGTTTACCGAGTATACCAGGAAAAGTGTACGGTAGTTATTATTGAAAGAATTAGAGGTAAGACAGAGAGAAGGATTGCAGATGAGCAAGGAGGCTTTAGAGTGGGTAGGGAATGTGTAGATCAAGTGTTTACATTAAAGCATATATATGTGAAAGATTTAGATAAAGGTAGGGAAGTTTTCATTGATTTATAGATTTAGAAAGTATACATCAGAGTGGGTAGGGGAAACAATGTTAAAATGTTACAAGAATAGGTACCAAGTTATTAAATGCTGTAGAGAGCTTTTTGAGGATAGTGAGGCTTAGGTTAGGGGGGTGTAGGAGAGGGAGATTTTTCCCCCTCAGAAAAACAGGTCTTGGAGGGTGTTAATCTCACCAATTTTTTTTAATATATTTATAAATGGGGGGATAGAAGTAAATGCTAGGGGGTTGAGGGTTAAAGGGGGGATTAAAAATTTTGGGGAATAAAAACAAAATGGGGGTTGGGCAAGTTTCTTTTTTCTTATGAGAGATTCTAAAAAAAAGTTTCAAATTTGTGGACAGTTTGGGAAAGGGGGTGAAAGGTGAAAGGGGGGCACATAGATAAGAAAGGGGGATGAGGGTATCAAATGAAGATAAAGAAAACTGATATCAATTGGGGGAGGGGGTATGGGAAAAAGTAAATGTTTTCAGAGATTTGGGGGGCGGGCAGCAGATGAGGTTAATCATAGAACTGATGAAGGAAAAAAAGGGGAGTGGTGCATTGAGGTATTTTAGAGACAAAATAACATTATTTCTCCATGGGGGGGTGGAACAGAATTCTTTCCCCCCGGGAAACCATCAGTGGGTTTTAAGAGGGACTAAACCCGGGGCAAGGGGAGTAACCCTTTCCTGTATATTTACTTTAAAAGTAAAAGGAGAAACTGTTTTTTTGGGGCCCCCCCCTGGGGGGGATACGGCGGTTGGGTTTAAAAGAAAGAAAAAAACATTATCCATGGAGGGAAAAAAAAGAAATGTATGAAAGTATAGTGGTACCAACACTTTATATGGGTGTGAAGTTTTTAAAAAGCTGCAGCGAGGTGGCTGGAGGCAGCAGAGACGGCCCCGTCTAGGAATTTTGGTGTAAACATGTAGAGAATTCGAGGTGGAAATTAGAGAAGGTGTGGGGGTTAATAAAAAATATTAATCAAAAGGGCTGAAAAAAAGGGTTTTTGAGGTGGTTTGGTCATTCAAAAGAAAAGGGAAAAAAGTAGAACAATTTGGGGAGCATATAAATCTGTAGGGGAAGGAAGGCGGGTAGGGGGCACCCTAAAAAAGGGTTTGGGGGGAGGGAAAAAGGAGGTTTTTTGGGCTAGGGGGTTTTAACTTCCAGCTAGAGGCATGGGTTTTTAGATAGGGGTGAATGGGGGACTTAATGGGGGGTTTTTGGGACCTGACGATCTGTTGGAGTGTGAGCAGGGGAATATTAAGTGAAGGGATCCAGGGAAACCGATTTTTTTATATAGCCGGACTTGAGTACTGGAAATGGGAAGTACAATACCTGCACTTTAAAAGAGGGGTTTGGGATATTGGCAGTTTGGAGGGATATGTTATATACCTTTGTATATGCTTCTAAACTGTCGTATCTGGGCGCCTCTGCAAAGACAGGGATTATGTATGAGTGAGGTGAAAGTGTTGAATGATGATGATATAAGTATTTTCTTTTTGGGGATTTTCTTTCTTTCTAGGTCACCCTGCCTTGGTGGGTGACTTGTTGAAAAAAACTTGTTAAAAAAAAAAAAAAGCCTATCATGTGGGTGATTTCTCAAGCAGTGTGTAGCTTTGTATTTCTTTATTTTAACCTTGATTTTTGGCTTGGGTCATCCGACACAGGCGAGATAAAAGGGGCAGCATAGATTTTGACAAGGTATGAGTGTCAATCTGGCATCTCTACCTACACTGGTCCCCATTCCACACGTAGCTGACCACCCAGTCGGCTACACACCATTCTAGCAGTCTTCTCTCAGTTACACCTCCACCAGCATTTCACGGTAGTTCTTTACTGGCGACTCAACTGTTTCACAAGTGTTGTGGTGGTCAGAGGATCACAGTACCTCTGTTCATCAGAATCTCTACTAGTGTTGGGGTCACTGTCTACTCAGTGTTAACAGTCACGTCCACCTGTGAACCCCCCCCCCCCCCATCATCAACAACAAGCTCAGCGTTCCAAACCAAGATTCAGAGCTACGTGCCCAGAACATCGGCACGGCACCATTCTTGACTACATATTGTGTACATATCAGCTTTGAATCACTAATTATATATTTCATTTTTTATTTCTTTGCTTCAAGTAGGATTAATTTCATGTTTAAGTGATTTATATTTACCATTTTTTTTAATATTAATAAAATTGTTTATCTTATTATGGTATTATTGATTTTTCTATCTTTTAATTTCCATAAGGAGGAACAAGCCTTATCAAATACACTTCGAGGGTCTGATAGGGCTGATGAACCTTCACAGGAGATGACTGTACTATTTTGTGTTTGTGTAAGTTGGTTGCTGTGGTGGTAATACTGGAGTGTTCAAGTATTCTGTAATGTATTTCTGGTCTGCTTTTTATCACAGTACATATTTTATACAGCTAATGACAAGGCATTATTGCCTGCTCCAGAATCATAGATTTGTTAGGATCCTTTTCAGTGAAAAATTCAGTAACTTTACCAATAACATAGAACTACTCAGGTAACATCTGCAGTGTTATGAAATCACTTGTGCTATTTACACAAAGAAGAAATACAAAGTGATCCTTAATTTCCTTGAAACCATCTCTACTTTTTTCTTGCTTGCTCATCTATATTCTTGACTGTATATGCTTCCTAGATAACCCTGCCTCATCAAAATTCAACACATGTTGGGGATTGAAACCACTGTATAGTCAGCAGGAAAATTTCCCGGAAAAACATGATTAAAAGATTCTCTCGCCACTAAACCATGTGTTATGACGATGACGGCATCTTCAACCACCTGTCTGTAAAAATTACCATGGTTTATTACAGAAAAACAAAATGCTTACCTAGTAGCAACAAGCTGAATCAATTCAGAGGAAGTGAGGGTCTCTAGGGTAACTGTGGTCCATAATTTATCTAGGAGGGCAGCATATCCACTAACCATCTTGGATCCTCCCAAAGTACGACGTGTGGCAAACAACTGGAAGTTTGGATGTGCACGGATATTTCCATGACCTGTGGACAGAAAAACTTATCTTACTTATTGAAATCATAATCATGATTTCTTTAAAACATTAATGAATGTAACAATGAATGGGTTAAGTTTGCTAGAGTACACATTTAATAAAATTCTGAAATTACAACATTTTGTATGCTATAACCCCTTGACCATCATGACCCTCAAAATTACCCCCCCCCCCCATGTGTTACAAATTTAAAAAGAAAAACTCAAAAAAAAAAAAGGCTCATTTTTGTGGTGGTAATAAAACCAAAAAATTAAACTTCATTCAATACTTGCAGAGATATGAAGGTGTGTGGCTGAAGGTTGGCGACAACATGATGGCAACATTAGGTTTTGCCACATGCTGTGTATTAAAACATTTTGCTTTTTTTTTTTTTTTTTTTTTTTTGGGGGGGGGGGGGGGGGATTTTCATATTTTTCACTTCCACATAAGCACTGTGGGACACAAGTGTCATTACATGCCCATAGTCATTTTAAGGTATACTGCACATCCAAAGTGTCAATAATATATTTGTTTATGAACTGTTTCATACTAACATATACAGGAGGGCCCTGCATCTTTAGCAGATTAGGTTCCAGGCTGCTGCTGTGTAGCAAAAATCACTGTAAAGTGAAACATAGCCTTATTTCCCTTTCAAATGCATATATAAGCATGATGTTTACACTATCATATATTAAATGAGCAATAGAGCTAGGCCTAAAAAAATGCATATACAGTGCATCTATTACTTAAAATATTTTCGAACTTAGCTTATAGTGAGTGGTGAATATTTATTTTAGGTAGCCTGAATAAATAAAAGAATAGGTATACAGTACACCATCATTCAACATATATTCCTTTACCATGTCTCCTCCAATACACTACTGCAAAAGTTGCTGCATATTTTTGATTAACACTCCATAAAATTTGACTAATAAAGTGTCACTTCTGTGGAAAAAATTTGAAGTGCCACAAGCTGGACTGCAGGGCATTACTCTGTACACATTATTTAGTAAAAAAAATTGTGTCTTAGCTGGTAAAATATGGTATTTTTTTTACTGATATATGCAAGTGACAGTTGATAGCAGATGATAGCTTGTCATATTTTGACACACATTGTACAGAATTTCTGACTACTCCAGTACGACAATCAACTTAAGTTCCAAAGCCTCAACCATCCACCTCAGCAAACAATCTACAACCTTCCATCTCAGCCCAGTAGGGCCACAGCATCCCTCTCCACTCTGCAGAATCACTAACACATACCAGTACCACAATATAAGGTGAGAAATGTTATTTCTGTAACATTTGCAGCCTTAAGCAATGCATTAAACAATACATCATAACAATGAACTACAAATACATCATCATTTATATTTTTTATGATTTGGAGACCTAAAAGAAGTTTGCCATTTTTGGGGGTCCAAGCACTGTAACCCTATTTTTCCCATAAGTTCTTCAGTTTGTTTGACACAATTTCATCTTTCACTAAGTTTTCAGGAATGTAGCTATCACGCTCATCAACAATCTACTGCAAGATTAACTGTCTACTGTACCTGACAACCACTGTATTAGCGAAACAGTTGTAAAGCGGGACCCTCCTGTACATGCACTCCTCCATTTGTTTCGTTTTTCTGTTCTAATGTATGGACACACAAACAGACAGTGGTCAATTTTCTCAGAACTGTTACAGTTTTTATACTCAGCAGTGTTTTACATTCCCTATACAGTGGACCCTCGTTTCTCGTAAGGCTCAAAAGTCGCAATTTTTGGAAATCCTACCTTTTTTCATCTAAACATTGACTCGCGAATTGTCATTTGACTTGCAAATAGTCGTTCATCTGGGACGCGTATGCATGGCCCCGAGCCACCTCACACTCAATTCCCAGCCAGTGTGCCATTGTTTATCAGTGAGTGAGGATGATCCCACGAGTTCATACGATACATTTTATAATATTCCATTTGTTTTAGTGTTTGCAACTGCTAAATAAGTCACCATGGCTCCAAAGAAAGCTTCTAGTGCCCGCCCTTTGGTAAAGAATGTGAGAAATACATATAATTTAGGAAAAAGTTTGTAGAAAAATATGAAAGTGGTGGAGGTAGAGGGGTAGCAGTTGTGATAGTGGTAGGGGGTGGTAGTGATGGTGGTAGCAGTTGTGATAGTGGTAGAAGGTGGTAGTGATAGTGGTAGAGGGTGGTAGTGGTTGTGATAGTGGTAGAGGGTGGTAGGGATGGAAGTGGTTGTGATGGTGGTAGTGGTTATGATGGTGGTAGAGGGTGCCTTCTTCACTGATTCAGCGATTCTACTAACTCCTCCAATGTTGTTGGAGTTAAATAGGGCTACAGAAAACATCAGCACCTCAGATGCTGCTTCACCACCATTATGGATGGCTTATGCTCTCAGTGGCCCTTATACACCCAACAACAACAACAGAACACCTCTTGTGACATACATAATGACTAATTTTATTCATTCTAGACTATATTCCATGTTTCTATGTTATTAATATTGTTTATGTCATATCAGTTGAATTGTGATAAACAAATAAGCAGTACAGTTGATATTAGTGTCATATTCTCCAACAATTGACACAGTTACTTTTTGCTGATGATACTGTGCTTATGGGAGATTCTAAAGAAAAATTGCAAAGGTTAGTGGACGAGTTTGGGAGTGTGTGTAAAGGTAGGAAGTTGAAAGTGAACATAGAAAAGAGTAAGGTGATGAGGGTTTTTTTTATTATCACACTGGCCGATTCCCACCAAGGCAGGGAGGCCCGAAAAAGAAAAACTTTCACCATCATTCACTCCATCACTGTCTTGCCAGAAGGGTGCTTTACACTACAGTTTTTAAACTGCAACATTAACACCCTTCCTTCAGAGTGCAGGCACTGTACTTCCCATCTCCAGGACTCAAGTCCAGCCTGCCGGTTTCCCTGAACCCCTTCCTAAATGTTACTTTGCTCACACTCCAACAGCACATCAAGTATTAAAAACCATTCGTCTCCATTCACTTCTATCAAACACGCTCACGCATGCCTGCTGGAAGTCCAAGCCCCTCGCACACAAAACCTCCTTTACCCCCTCCCTCCAACCTTTCCTAGACCGACCCCTACCCCGCCTTCCTTCCACTACAGACTGATACACTCTTGAAGTCACTCTGTTTCGCTCCATTCTCTCTACATGTCCGAACCACCTCAACAACCCTTCCTCAGCCCTCTGGACAACAGTTTTGGTAATCCCGCACCTCCTCCTAACTTCCAAACTACGAATTCTCTGCATTATATTCACACCACACATTGCCCTCTGACATGACATCTCCACTGCCTCCAGCCTTCTCCTCGCTGCAACATTCATCACCCATGCTTCACACCCATATAAGAGCGTTGGTAAAATTATACTCTCATACATTCCCCTCTTTGCCTCCAAGGACAAAGTTCTTTGTCTCCACAGACTCCTAAGTTTTCTAATTATTAGTTTTCTAATTATGTTTATGGTACTTTCTTAGTCTTTTATTTTTTAGTAACACATCGGCCATTTCCCATCAAGGTACAGTGGCCCAAAAAACAAAAACTCACCATCATTCACTCCATCACTGTCTTTCCAGAGGCACGCAACATTAACACCCCTCCTTCAGAGTGCAGGCACTGTACTTCCCATCTCCAGGACTCAAGTCCAGCCTGCCAGTTTCCCTGAATCTCTTCATAAATGTTACCCTGCACACACTCCAACAGCACGTAAAGTCCTAAAAACCATTTGTCTCCATTCGCTCATATCAAACACACTCACGCACACTTGCTGGAAGCCCAAGCCCCTCACACAAAAAACCACCTATACCCCCTCCCACCAACCTTTCCTAGGCCAACCTCTACCCCGCCTTCCCTCCACTACAGATTTATACGCTCTTGAAGTCATTCTAGTTTGTTCCATCCTCTCTACATGTTCGAACCACCTCAACAACCCCTCCTCAGCCCTCTGGATAATTGTTTTGGTAATCCCACACCTCCTCCTAATTTCCAAACTAGGAATTCTCTGGATTATATTCATGCCACACATTGCCCTCAGACACTACATCTAAGCTGCCTCCAGCCTTCTCCTTGTTGCAACATTCACCACCCATGCTTCACTCCCATATAAGAGCATTGGTATAACTATACTCTCATACATGCCCCTCTTAGTTTCCACAGACTCCTCAGTGCACCACTTGCCTTTTTTCCCCTCGTCAATTCTATGATTCACCTCATCTTTCACAGACCCATCTGCTGACAAGTCCACTCCCAATTATCTGAATACATTCACCTCCTCCATACTCTCTCCCTCCAATCTGATATCCAATCTTTCATCACCTAATCTTTTTGTTATCCTCATAACCTTACTCTTTCCTGTTTTCACTTTTAATTTTCTTCTTTTGCACACCCTACCAAATTCATCCACCAATCTCTGCAACTTCTCTTCAGAATCTCCCAAGAGCACAGTGTCATCAGCAAAGAGCAACTGTGACAACTCCCACTTTATGTGTGATTCTTTATCTTTTAACTCCACGCCTCTTGCCAAGACCCTCGCATTTACTTCTCTTACAACCCCATCTATAAATATATTAAACAACCACGGTGACATCACACATCCTTGTCTAACCCTTTGAGGGTTTTCGTCGTACTAGTACGTCTTACGCGTAGGGGTTTTTGACGTACTAGTACTCATAAATTCTAGCGACCTCAAATCTAGTGGGAGAAAGCTGGTAGGCCTTCATATGAAAGAATGGGTCTATGTGGTCAGTGTGCACAGTCTAAAAAAAATCCTGCAGCACACGGTGCATAATGAGAAAAAAAAAACTTTTTCCATTTTTTTTTAATAAATCAGCGACTTTGCAGTGTATTTTCGTATAGTATTTATTGTTGTATTCTAATTTTCTTGGTCTCATTTTATAGAATGGAAGACATGTTACTGAAATTGAGATGATTTTGACTGGTTTTACAATGAAAGGTGCCTTGAAATTGAGCTCAAAGTAGCAGAAATGTTCGATTTTTACCAAACTTCAAAAGTAAACAAATCGTGCCAAGCGTGCAATACACGTCAACTGGTGAGTCTAATATTCTTTCACAAGTGCACCAATAATATTTATACCATTTTTTACACTAATGCAGTAGTCTGCATAACAGTAAATCTTATATTTTTTGTGAGAATAAAAATTCAAAGTGGAAAGCAAAAGAATATAAGAGGGGCCTTGAGACGTGACTAATAACTAGAGGAAATGTCATTTTAGTGCCAGGAATGTCTTTCTTGTTTATTCTGGACCCTATTCCGAAATTGCCATCTTTTGAAATTTGTGTGAAATTGGCAAAATTGCTAAATTCTGACCACTGTACTGGATAGTTGAATTTATAAATGGGTGGTTTCTTGCACTCATTCGATAGAAAAAATGGAGTTCTAGCGAAATATTCATGTTTTTTGTCGACTAGTACAGTGAAATTGGCCGAAAATGGGGCTCAAAGTGGGCAAAATCGCCGATCCGTAAACATCGCCGAGACCGCTAACTTTGCGAGAGCATAATTCCGTAAGTTTTCTATCAAATTTCAAACTTTTGGTGTCGTTATGATCGGGAAAAGATTCTCTATCTTTTCATAAGAGAAAATAATTTTTTTTTTTTTTTAAATTTGGCCGACCCTGAGAACGAGTTTCGGAGAGGGCCTGTCGACCCTCAAAGGGCTAAGGCCTACTTTTACTGGGAAATAATTTCCCTCTTTCCTACATACTCTAACTTGAGCCTCACTATCCTCGTAAAAACTCTTCACTGCTTTCAGTAACCTACCTCCTACACCATACACTTGCAACATCTGCCACATTGCCCCCCTATCCACCCTGTCATACGCCTTTTCCAAATCCATAAATGCCACAAAGACCTCTTTAGCCTTATCTAAATACTGTTCACTTATATGTTTCACTGTAAACACCTGGTCCACACCCCCCCCCCTACCTTTCCTAAAGCCTCCTTGTTCATCTGCTACCCTATTCTCCGTCTTACTTTTAATTCTTTCAATAATAACTCTACCATACACTTTACCAGGTATACTCAACAGACTTATCCCCCTATAATTTTTGCACTCTCTTTTGTCCCCTTTGCCTTTATACAAAGGAACTATGCATGCTCTCTGCCAATCCCTAGGTACCTTACCCTCTTGCATACATTTATTAAATAATTGCACCAACCATTCCAAAACTATATCCCCACCTGCTTTTAACATTTCTATCTTTATCCCATCAATCCCGGCTGCCTTACCCCCTTTCATTTTACCTACTGCCTCACGAACTTCCCCCACACTCACAACCGGCTCTTCCTCACTCCTACAAGATGTTATTCCTCCTTGCCCTATACACAAAATCATAGCTTCCCTATCTTCATCGACATTTAACAATTCCTCAAAATATTCCCTCCATCTTCCCAATACCTCTAACTCTCCATTTAATAACTCTCCTCTCCTATTTTTAACTGACAAATCCATTTGTTTTCTAGGCTTCCTTAACTTGTTAATCTCATTACAAAACTTTTTCTTATTTTCAACAAAATTTGTTGATAACATCTCACCCACTCTCTCATTTGCTCTCTTTTTACATTGCTTCACCACTCTCTTAACCTCTCTCTCTTTTTCTCCATATACTCTTCCCTCCTTGCATCACTTCTACTTTGTAAAAACTTCTCATATGCTAACTTTTTCTCCCTTACTACTCTCTTTACATCATCATTCCACCAATCGCTCCTCTTCCCTCCCGCACCCACTTTCCTGCAACCACAAACTTCTGCTGAACACTCTAACACTACATTTTTAAACCTACTCCATACCTCTTCGACCCCATTGCCTATGCTCTCAAATGATTTACATAAAGAGAAACTGGATATCAAATTGGGGAGGAGGGCTATGGAAGAAATAAATGTTTTCAGATATTTGGGAGTTGACATGTCGGCGGATGAATTTATGAAGGATGAGGATAATCATAGAATTGATGAAGGAAAAAAGGCGAGTGGTGCGCTGATGTATATGTGGAGACAAAAAACGATATCTATGGAGGCAAAGAAGGGAATGTATGAAAGTATAGTAGCACCAACACTCTTAGATGGGTGTGAAGCTTGGGTTGTAAATGCTGCAGCGGGGAGGCGGTTGGAGGCAGTGGACATGTCCTGTCTAAGGGCTATGTGTGGTGTAAATATTATGCAGAAAATTCAGAGTGTGGAAATTAGAAGTAGGTGTGGAGTTAATAAAAGTATTAGTCAGAGGGCTGAAGAGGGGTTGTTGAGGTGGTTTGGTCATTTAGAGAGAATGGGTCTAAGTAGAATGACATGGAGAGCGTATAAATCTGTAGGGGAAGGAAGGCAGGGTAGGGGTTGTCCTTGAAAAGGTTGGAGGGAGTGGTTAAAGGAGGTTTTGTGGGCGAGGGGCTTGGACTTCCAGCAAGCATGCACGAGTGTGTTAAATAGGAGTGAATGGAGACAAATGGTATTTGGGACCTGAGTGAATGGAGACAAATGGTATTTGGGACCTGACGAGCTGTTGGAGTGTGAGCAGGGTAATATTTAGTGAAGGGATTCAGGGAAACTGGTTATTTTTACATAGCCTGACTTGAGTCCTGGAAATGGGAAGTACAATGCCTG
This sequence comes from Cherax quadricarinatus, assembly GCF_038502225.1. Lineage (NCBI taxonomy): Eukaryota > Metazoa > Arthropoda > Malacostraca > Decapoda > Parastacidae > Cherax > Cherax quadricarinatus. The sequence continues at coordinate 3,803 of NW_027195535.1, read as the reverse complement.
CAATTTAAAGGAGGGGTTTGCGATACTGGCAGTTTGGAGGGATATGTTGTGTATTTTTATATGTATATGCTTCTAAACTGTTGTATTCTGAGCATCTCTGCAAAAACAGTGATTATGTGTGAGTGAGGTGAAAGTGTTGAATGATGATGAGAGTATTTTCTTTTTGAGGATTTTTTTTTCTTTTTGGGTCACCCCGCCTCGGTGGGAGACTGCCAACTTGTTAAAAACAAACAAAAAAAAATTCTCCAACATTAAACTCGCCTCCCCTCCCTCTGCCCCATCTGCCATACACCAACAAGAGTCTTCAAGAAGGGTAAGTGTGATGCTACATGTTCATTTATACATTTTATTAGTGCTTTACATTTATTTGGCATTTTTTCTGCATCTAAATCTATATTTAAGCTAGGGAAGTGACTAGGGAAGTGACCTAGAGTCCTTATAGAGGGGGATTCCCCTTCCAAACAATAACCTCTCTTCCCTCTCTCCTCCTCCCTGTCTTCCATTCATCAACAACAGCCTTCAATAAAGGTAACTGTCATGTTTAATGTTCATTCTTTTGTGTATGTAAATCTACCTTTAAGGTAAAAAAAATTTTTTTTTTTGTTGATACTTCTGGGTGTCTGGAACGAATTAACTGGATTTACATTATTTCTTATGGGAAAAATGGATTTGCAAATCGTCAATTTCGATAATGGTCACTCTCTGGAACGGATTAATTATGAAAAATGAGGGTCCACTGAACATACAAGTATTTCTGAATTTAGCTGGTTGCCTAAATGTATGAGAGACATAAGTAAGGGAGGACCAAAGTATTGGTATAAGTGGTACTGGCCAAGTTTAATACTATCAGTATTACTTTTAACTTAAAATCAAGTACATGTATTGGAATGTATTGGCTAATTTTCATAGAATCAGTATCACTATAAGTAAATATCAGCTAATCTTCCATAAGGACTTTAGGTAGCAAGTCCTTTCCCAGGGTTACCTCCCATCTTTGTTTTTTAATGCCACTAGGACCAGCTTGAGAGTCACTGGACCCCTGTCGCACCAAAAATCAGTCTAGAGAGCTCTGTTTTTGGATTTCCCTAAAATGGGACACAAAATTGTCATTGTAAAAGTCACCAGCACGGCTTGCAACAGCTGTGTCAGGGTTATATTCATCCATAAAGGCTTGCACCTTTGTCCACATTGTACAAATGTCCTTAATCATTGAAGAAGGCAACTTCCTCCATCTCTCTTCCTCCTCCTCTGAAGCAATTTCCTAAGCTGTGGTCTGTTGCTGTTGCAGATTAAGCTCTTGTAGCTCATCAGTGGTTAGCTCTTCATCATCGTCCTCCACCAACTCTTCCACATCCTCGCCACTAACCTCCAATCCAATGGACTTCCCCAATGACACAATAGATTCTGCAACTGGTATAGGCTCCTCAGGGTTAGCCCCAAACCCTTCAAAATCCCTCTCTTGTATACACTGTGGCCACAATTTCCTCCACAATTTTCTTCTTCAATTCAGTAGTATTTCTCACCCTTTTTACCACAGGGTTAGCACTAGAAGCTTTCTTTGGGTCCATGGTGGCTTATTTAGCAGTTACAAGCACTAAAAACAATGGAATAATACAAAATGTATTGCACGTACACGTGGAATCATCCACACCGGCTTGTAAACAATGGCACACTGGCTACCCAGGCGGCTCAGGCTGTGCGGAAACATTCTGGATGAATGTCCTTAACTGAGTTTTTTATCGTTAGCCGAGCCAATATTTTGACGCAAAAACATATCGGTATCCGATTTTATCACTAACGATGGCATTGTTAACTGAGGGTCCACTGTACTGAGAACTCATTTTTTGGTAAAGATTGATCAATACCCATCAATTTCATACTTGCATTTTAGTTAGTATCGAATAATTGACATTATGTTTTTCCTCAGTTAGTTTTTAACACTTCCACTGTCCATCAAATAAATCTACATGTTCACCTCCCTCATATAAGCTTCTTCTTCCTCATATAAGCTACTTCTTCTTTCAACAAAATGGCCGTATCCCACGAAAGCAGGGAGACCCAAAAAAAAAAAAAGCAAAAATTTATCTTAACTTTACTAATTTTTTTTTTTTTTTTTTTTTTTTTTTTTCAACAAGTCGGCCGTCTCCCACCGAGGCAGGGTGACCCAAAAAAGAAAGAAAATCCCCAAAAAGAAAATACTTTCATCATCATTCAACACTTTCACCACACTCGCACATTATCACTGTTTTTGCAGAGGTGCTCAGAATACAACAGTCTAGAAGCATACACATATAAAGATACACAACATATCCCTCCAAACTGCCAATATCCCAAACCCCTCCTTTAAAGTGCAGGCATTGTACTTCCCATTTCCAGGACTCAAGTCCGACTATATGAAAATAACCGGTTTCCCTGAATCCCTTCACTAAATATTACCCTGCTCACACTCCAACAGATCGTCAGGTCCCAAGTACCATTCGTCTCCATTCACTCCTATCTAACACGCTCACGCACGCTTGCTGGAAGTCCAAGCCCCTTACCCACAAAACCTCCTTTACCCCCTCTCTCCAACCCTTTCGAGGACGACCCCTACCCCGCCTTCCTTCCCCTATAGATTTATATGCTTTCCATGTCATTCTACTTTGATCCATTCTCTCTAAATGACCAAACCACCTCAACAACCCCTCTTCTGCCCTCTGACTAATACTTTTATTAACTCCACACCTTCTCCTAATTTCCACACTCCGAATTTTCTGCATAATATTTACACCACACATTGCCCTTAAACAGGACATCTCCACTGCCTCCAACCGTCTCCTCGCTGCTGCATTTACCACCCAAGCTTCACACCCATATAAGAGTGTTGGTACTACTATACTTTCATACATTCCCTTCTTTGCCTCCATAGATAACGTTTTTTGACTCCACATATACCTCAACGCACCACTCACCTTTTTTCCCTCATCAATTCTATGATTAACCTCATCCTTCATAAATCCATCCGCCGACACGTCAACTCCCAAGTATCTGAAAACATTCACTTCTTCCATACTCCTCCTCCCCAATTTGATATCCAATTTTTCTTTATCTAAATCATTTGACACCCTCATCACCTTACTCTTTTCTATGTTCACTTTCAACTTTCTACCTTTACACACATTCCCAAACTCATCCACTAACCTTTGCAATTTTTCTTTAGAATCTCCCATAAGCACAGTATCATCAGCAAAAAGTAACTGTGTCAATTCCCATTTTGAATTTGATTCCCCATAATTTAATCCCACCCCTCTCCCAAACACAAAAATTTTGGAGTGAGTTAAACAAGTTAAGAAAGCCAAGGGAAAATATGGATTTGTCAGTTAAAAACAGAGTAGGGGAGTTAGTAGATGGGGAGATGGAGGTATTAGGTAGATGGCGAGAATATTTTGAGGAACTTTTAAATGTTAAGGAAGAAACAGAGGCAGTAATTTCATGCACTGGTCAGGGAGGTATACCATCTTTTAGGAGTGAAGAAGAGCAGAATGTAAGTGTGGGGGAGGTACGTGAGGCATTACGTAAAATGAAAGGGGGTAAAGCAGCTGGTACTGATGGGATCATGACAGAAATGTTAAAAGCAGGGGGGGATATAGTGTTGGAGTGGTTGGTACTTTTGTTCAATAAATGTATGAAAGAGGGGAAGGTACCTAGGGATTGGCGGAGAGCATGTATAGTCCCTTTATATAAAGGGAAAGGGGACAAAAGAGACTGTAAAAATTATAGAGGAATAAGCTTACTGAGTATACCAGGAAAAGTGTACGGTAGGG